>NC_137819.1:16950157-16962657 GCF_963921795.1 Nannobrachium achirus
GCTAATTTGTGGAACTAACAAAAAAATGTTAAAACTATTTTAATCAACTTCTCATGTCAAACATGGTTCCTCTAGCTAGCACATACCAGGGCAACTCGCGGCAACTTTTGTGTGACATAATAGAATGACGAAGAAGGACATTCATTTACTAAAGAAGTTATGGATATAAGAGGTTTCTGCCCGACAGCAATGTGGCCCTCTGGAATAAGTGTGGAAACATGGTGGCTCTCGTCATTATCAAAGTTGCCCAGCTCTGCTCCAGCAGATAAGTGAACATTCTCACATTCTCACTACTACAAGTGGACTAGTTAATACACCTATTCCATAACGACGCACAGAGAAAGGGAGCATAATTTGGACATATTTACGAAGGCTGAACTCAGGTGATGTGTTCTTCTGTCTGTCTTTCCTTCACTCCACTCAGTACCGGGGACACACTGAGCACGGTCAAATGAATGAATGTTTGCGATATGCCAAACCAGCAGAAATATTATGCCTGCAACATTCCGTCTTACATTTCCTGAATAGTTGCAGCCTTGTTTGTTGAAACTTTCTGAGTAAGCAATGTTTCCTGTTTATTTTGTCACTACTTCAAAGAAGGCAGGGCTGCCAAGTCTCACGCTTTGAGCGTGAGAGACACGCAATTTAACCTCTTCTCACGCCACACGCCACACTTGTCATTTCTCACGCATTTTTACAGCCATCCCACCGACCTCTCCCGAAAGTTGCGGGGGTTTTCTCACTCGGTAAAAGTCGCACAGAGAATTCTAAGCGCAGTGAATGCAGCTGCACTGCTCCTCCACTCTCTCTCCCCTCTACACATACACACATGCAGGCTACGGAGCGAGAGAGAGAGAGCCCTACAGACGGCCGTTGCTGCGAGCTAGCGGGGCCGGGGATCGCGCCGCCCCGCGGGGCCGCGGTGGAGAAACGCCGAGCGATATTTCACAAAGATGACCACAATCCAGCTCTTGCCTCCCGCGAGCGCATGCACGAACGAGCCCACGCGCAATAATTTCATGGGTTAACACGTATATCCACTTGTCTTCAACCCTAATATCCCCTATTCTGAGGAGGGCTTTAGAAGAGATAGGGCGGTTTTGAACCAACACTACTACCGGTACTCTACTGGAGGGAAGAATCCCAGTAGCCCAGTGGTTCTCAACTTGTGGGTCGGGACCCCCAGTGGGGTCCCCAAATTATTTTTGGGGGGTCGCCATGATTAACTTAATGTGCAACATTGTTTTCTCACTCAACAGTATGCTAAACAAACTAACATAACGTTTAAGTGTATAGAGGGCATCTGCACATTTCTAAAGTGACAATTTAAGGACTTTTTAATAGCTCTAAAATGACAAATTCAACTGTCAACTGTACAAATTGTCAGGTATTAGAGGCAGACATTGTGAAAATAGCAGATCTACCTGCTCACATGTATCTGCTATTTTCACAGTAGAGCCGTGTTATACAAAATGTTGCCTGAACTCTTATAGGGGGGGGGGGGGGGGGGGGGCAGGCTGAAAAGCTTGAGAACCACTGAAGTAGCCTACTGATGAGAGTTTTAAATGTTTGATAAATACACAGTGCTGTCAAACAAGTCTATGGAGCTATCTATGACATCTATTAAGATTTCATTTGCAACATAATTTTGATACAATATGTAGTGGGGGTCCTGCTTCATCTCCCTTAGCTAAGGGGTCCTTGACTTGAAAACATCTTCTTGCCTGCAGTGCCTGCCTGGCAAACAGCCAGTAGCCACAAATCACATTATAAAAATAGAAATGATTGCCCAGGATATTTCATCAGCTGCTATAGTAACAACAACAACAATAATTATTATAATAATTATAATTAATTACAAATATGTTTAAAATGGGACGTTGGTTTGTCTGGAGCCCTGCAGCAGTGTTCACTGTTCAGCCTGTAGGTTAGCTGCACTTGATCAACCATTCCAGGCCAAGGACCGCAGGTAAAAATAAAAGAAAAAACCCATAGAAACCTGCGAAAAACATGGAAAAACCCAAAGAAAACCTGTTTTTTTTCGCCCACGCGTGGGCATGACGCCCGCGTGGGCAAAGTCTCGCTCCTAACTTTTTCTGAAACTTGGCAGCCCTGAAGAAGGTGTTTCCATCTTTATGACACGTGTATCTCTGCCAACATTAGAGTAAAATAAATAAATAAAACAGTTTTGTTCAGGGCTTAAAAGTTCAACTGAGAGGGCAAAGCCCCCTTTTACCTATTTTCAGCCAACATGCTCCCACAATAGGGAGGCAAGATGCTCAAGTGATTAAATACATCATACTGTATAGTACAGACATTGACACTGAAAATATCCTCCACCCTAAGTATATTTAGGGTGGAGTCACACCAAGAGGCGTCTCTAGAAACGTGATGCCTGCCTGGAGTGTGCTCCTCTCTTGTGGTGCACTTAGTTTTCTTTTTTTCTTTTTTTTTTTTGGGGCAGTTTTAGTTGTGCACTTAGGCTCAATGTGGTCTGTCAACTCGTTGCAGGTTCGAGTCCCATTCCCAATCTTGGCTGCATGTCTCTCCCGAATATCTCTCTCCCTGGTTCCTGTCCATCTCTACTAAACTATAAATATAAGTATAACTTATTATATCATAGGTTAATGTACAATGTTATTATTAATATACAAATGGGGTGGTTGTATCTCGTCTCCCTGCTCTTCTATTGAGACATTTAAATCATATCAAAGGTAATGTAGACACAGGATCTTACAACAAATGTGGGTGTTGGTCAAGATTAAATGTGTCCCCTGAGCAAGCAGGCAGGCTCCATTAGCTCAAAAGGTGAATAATGCAGTAGGAAATCAAGTTAAAATCTGAAGAGGAAAGTTACATAGTTGATTAAAAGATACTATCCCATCCATTTTATCACAGTCTTGTGTTGTTTGTGAGGTGATGCATTAACTGGTAGGCAGCCCGGCAGCCAGGATCAATAGGGCCTAATTTACTGCTTATTATATGCTTGTTTATTGTCTCATTCTAGACAAGTCCAAAACAGCACTCGATGAATTAATAAATTAGGGCAGGCTCTGGGTCAGCAGAACCATCCTCTTCATTATGTATCTGTTAGAGGAAAGGGCATTCATCAAAGTTCCATTAACGGAGGGTGGCGATGCACTTTCATTTCACCCTGTTTAAATTTAATCAAGCCTGTGAGTGGTGTTGTTCAGAGGCTGAGTGCTAATTAGAGCTGTGATGTTGTTTATCAGAGCTGCACTGGCTCAGTTCACTGTGATTTGACACTGATAGGAGAGGAAGGCATATTCTAAACTATTATATCCCAGATGAAGACACTTCACATTAAATACAAAAGGAAACATTATAATAGAGAGGGGAAAAAAGGAAAAACAGGAAGGAACTCTGGGGTGTTCTTCTCTCACTGCACATTTGCATATAGGCAGTGGTGGAAAAAGTACTTACATTCTTTAAGTCTTTCTGTAGGTAAAAGTATCAATGCTGCAATGTTGAAATACTCTGTTACAAGTCCTCTCTTTTCAACAATGACTCGAGTAAAAGTACAAAAGTATTCGTATCAAACTGTACTTACTGTACAGGGGGCGCCCGCTGGCCTGGTGGTCAAGGCGCATACCACATACTAGGCTATGATGCCTGCTGGCGTCGCCGGTTCGATTCCCGATCCGGAGGACCTTTGCCACATGTCATTCCCCATCTCTCTCCCCATTTCCTGTCAGTCTACTATCCTATCAAATAAAGGCATAAAAAAAGCCCAAAAACAAATCTTAAAAAAAAAACAAAAAAAAACTGTACTTACAGTACCAAAAGTAGAACTTACTTGTGATATTGTCCCATATCAAGTTTTCAAATGTATACAAATCTTTTACAAGCTCACAATGCGTCGTGTTGCGACCCACTGTGAGCTTGTAGATCGTCTATTTTCAAATGGCCGAAATGTTATGTTATGTTATGTTATGTTTTATTTATTTGATATGGACATCACAATCACATTGGACGAACCAGATGTATTGATATAAGTGATTTTAGCACGAGTACTAATTCTCATCACCTGTCCACAGGAGGCTTTTCTATTTTACAATAGTCAAATCTAACACCCAATCAAGTACAGTAAACGTTAATACTAATCTAAAACCCAATCAAGTACAAAAACAATAATACTAATCTAAAACCCAGTCAAGTACAAAAAAAAATAATATGTGGTTACCAATAAGAACAATCTGATCCTTCAGCTTGTGGGACATACAACATCATACATAGCCATAATCAATCAAGTCACACAGCAGGTAGAAATTCAGAAACTGTATATACAGTATGGCAGTATGCTCAAATAAATGAAGTGGAGTAAAAGTAACAATATTTGGATCTGAGATATAGTGGAGTAGAAGTAAGGTATTGGAAATTGGAAATACTCAGGTAAAGTACAAATACCTCACAGTCACAATTGTACTTAAGTAGGTCTACAGTACTTAAAGGGAAAGACCACCCATTTTCAATATTGAACTATGTCATTAACATATCTTAGAGGAGTGGAAATACAAAACAAGTTCCCCCCCTTCTGTGTTGCCTAGAACTGGAGGATTGATTTTGGGGTTTGTATTGTAAAGTACAATGTGTGATGTCATCAAGTTGTACTTTACAATACAAACCCCAAAATCAATCCTCCAGTTCTAGGCAACACAGAAGGGGGGGAACTTTTTTTATTTATTTCCACACAACTCCTCTAAGGTATATTAATGACATAGTTCAATATTGAAAATGGGTGGTCTTCCCCTTCAAATGCTTCAAGGCATAAAGACAGATTTATGGTCCATCGTAGGATGGAAGAATATAGATGACACATCAGTGCCATCCCATGCATCATTGGTAGTGACACCAGGACGTCAGGACAGATGGCTGTTCATACCTGCAGGTCTCTGCACTGACAGACACTCATATGCGCACTGTTTCTCCTCTCAAGTGGGAACGCTACGGCTATAAGCTTCAGGGCTATCCTTCCACAAGACATTTTTCCAAGACGTTCCACTCTTCCACCTCTCTCAACCCAGGATCAATAAGGCTTTTTCTTTTTTTTTCAGAAAACGGGGGAGAAAGACAAACGATTGTTTCTCTGGTGATTGGAATGCCAGGCAGAATGAATGACTGAACTATCAGTGAAACTATCAGGGAAATAAACGACTGCTATTGTAGACGTCGATTACAAGACCAGAGGAACACGAAACGCTCCGCAGACAGTCACGCGTTAAGAACATGAACATGTGGTTTCCAGTGGTGGTTGATTTCTCTGTCTCGACTAGTTCCCAGAAATGATGTGAGTGCTGTTGAGATGTCAGGTGTTGAGGTGATCCTATGGCTATCATCATCGCTCACCACTTACTTCGCACATGTGCGTTTTTTGAGCGGTGCAAACCGCTCCTACGTCTTGGCTTTGTGTGTATGTATGAGTGTCCGTATGAACACGCAACTCAATGTCTGGAGATAACTCACATCAGTGTGTGTCTGAGTTACCATATGAGCACGGAACTCCATGTACGGGGATAACTGTCATCACAGACACAACGGCGCACATATAAGGAGATATGTGCGACGCGTGTGTCATGTTGGATACCGAACACTTCGTACATGTGTGTGTCTCCCCGCCACCTCGGACAGTTTTACAGCTGCCTCATCCACTTCAATGTAAATATCATGGATTTTACATATTAAATATTAATTCAGTTTTGGACCCAGAGCTTTGAAATCCATGAACAAGGCCTGGCATGCATTGGAAAAAACAATCCAACTGCAAGAACGGACAGGACGTACTGTGAATACAACAAATGAATACAAATCCCCTCACCTCACCCAATGTTTTTTCCAACACCGGTCCCTCTGTGTGAGTGTTGAGACGGAGACAATGAAAGTCTGATGCAAAACGATTCGTTTGCTGTCATCACGAACATTTCCACTTTGGAAATTTTGTTGTTGTCGGGTGGAAACCTTGCATGTCCAAAATCATTCGTCTTGTATTTATCACTTAAAAAATGATTTAAAATAGCTGATCTACAAGCACACAACGCCTCGATGCGAGGTGTTGTGTGTTTAGATCAGCTATTTTCACTAGTTTTGTGTGACAGTCCTGTATGATGAAGCAGGGCTTTACTTTACAGAAAAACACACCAATTTGAAACTTGCAGGTACAAGGTTTCTGTCCGACAGTGACGATATATATTGTTCAGAACAATAGGATGTCGGTTCAAAATTTTAAACGTTTTTGTTTAGCCAAATAGCTTAGATTTCTCACTCAGAAGCTCTTCTTGCTTGCTTTTCCACAACACTGAATGACTGTCTGTTTTTTTCTCATGGTCCATTTTTGTTTTCGTTGATTGAGTCAAACACTCCCAAAATAAATTGTTCACGGGCAAAGTTAGATTATTGAGGCAATGGCAACATGTCCTTATCAACTGTTGCCTAAATGCTTCCTCGCAGATTGTTTTCAATCAATATGAATTAGTTCTATTAAATGGACCATTCCTGCAGCAGCTTTGCAGTCTGATCGGTTTAACATAAATGTCATCTTCTGAGGGATTGGGTATTGCCAAGAAAACCAATTCATGAAAACCATCTGTTTTATGGTCATATTCGGTTCATGAGCCTGCCTTGTGCTTCACCACTGTTTGTCCTCTCCCTGCACGCGCGCACACACACACACACACACACACACACACACACACACACACACACACACACACACACACACACACACACACACACACACACACGCACACACACACACACACACACACACACACACACACACACCTGCCAACACCTCATATTTCTCCTGCTATAATTTCTCAGTGATACAAAAAAACAGAGCATGGTTGATTGGCCCCTGGCGTTCATGGGTCCCTGGACCTGCTCACAGATCTGCCTCGTCTGCCACCTGCTGCAACAATCTGTTGATGACGGGGGGGCATACACACACACACACACACACACACACACACACACACACACACACACACACACACACACACACACACACACACACACACACACACACACACACAGTGGGGGTGGGGCCTCTTTGGGGTCACTAAGACCCCACCATGACTTTGGAGCAGCTTCTATACAGTATGTTGGCCAATCTGCACACAAGATGTGGAGCTGCTTGTCCATGACAGCTGTACTGCACAACAAAGACCCCAAATGGAGTTCACACAGGAGACAGGGAGCCACTACATCATCATATGGAGTGTTTTACAAAGTGAAAAGAGGCATACAACGGTTCCAGATCAGAGTTCTGTTGCATGACAGCAAAACAAATGGCAGAGATTTGCCCTTGGGTCAGTTAATTTTGGAGCCCCCACCCCTCCAGAAAGCCCACTATACCCACAATGGACTTCAGCTTGTTAAGGGGCATTTTACACAGGACTTTCATAGGCTACATCAAATCTGTCTTTGATTTATGAAATTAAATACATCTTGAAAAGTAGTTTTACACAACATTTATTCAATCAATAGTTGAGGCAGCATAAGACTGTTGCTGCCTAATACAGTAAGTATAATCAACATGTAGTCTATCAAAATGAACAACATGAATAATGTTGCCGTCAGCCAGAAACGCCATTTTTCATCATAATAAGAGTGTTGCACAATAGTAGTGGAAATAGCTGATCTACAAGCTCATGCAACACATTGTGAGCTTATGCAGAAGGGATATTTTAACTTTAAAACGTTTCATGATAAAACATACAAGGTTTCCACCCAACAGCAACTATACAACAGTCCCATAACTCTTTCTGGAAGGAGCTTGAACTGTGCTATTATTTGTTAGTTGTCTAACCCTAACCCTAACTCCTAGTGGTCATAGAATACTAATTATTATTTTATTTTTATTTTTTGCTATTGACGAAAAGCTTACTAGGATCTCCTTTTAACCTTGACTGTACTGTCATGAATCTGTACCCTTTCCTATGCAATCTTCTAATACAGTTTTCAATCAATCAATCAATCAATCAATCAATCAATCAATGAGGGCACTAGGCCTATTGGAGGGCAGAGGAGCCCTTGTCTCCTAATCAGGACCCTCCTAATCAGAGAGCCACATGTCAGACCTTTAATCCCATCAGTCATTACAGTAATAATGACTGACAGGGAAAACGTGTCAGATGAATAATAAATAAGTGGTTATGAGAGCAATGTGATGCTTAAGCCTCCCTGCTGGGCTTCTCAGTGTGTGAAATGAGGGCGGCAGAGTGAGAATTCCATCAAGGCCATTGTGTTCCACCAGCAACAACTACAAGATGCAGTGTATTTTAATTGCTTAAAGGGGAAGACCACCCATTTTCAATATTGAACTATGTCATTAATATAACTTAGAGGAGTTGTGTGGAAATAGAAAAAAAGTTCCCCCCCTTCTGTGTTGCCTAGAACTGGAAGATTGATTTTGGGGTTTGTATTGTAAAGTACAACGTGTGATGTCATCAAGTTGTACTTTACAATACAAACCCCAAAATCAATCAACACAACTCCTCTAAGTTATATTAATGACATAGTTCAATATTGAAAATGGGTGGTCTTCCCCTTTAATGACTTCTTCTGAATCACTGAGTATCAACCACAGGTAGTTTACTTAGCAGTGCATTTCCCATGGTTGATGATGAATAACAGGACCATCAGATAGTGTTGATGAGCACGTGCAGATCGATCAACATTGTGCATCCAGGACAGCAGGTGTGTTTATTATCTCTCTGGACTTTTGACTGCATCCATAATCAATCAAGCCTCGATAAAGTATGACGTGTTGAGCATATGGGCCATAGATGGAGCAGACTGTTAAGCATCTCCAAGCCAGATGTATAGGCTATAACCCCACAGTAGGGCGGTGTTGCTTTGCCAAGTAGAACAGACCTGCTAACTTTGCGTCAAGATGTGTTGTTGTTTGTTTAACTGTTCTTTTTCGGAACAGTGGATCCAATTAAGCTGATATTTAGCAGATCAGCTTAAACAAAATGCACAGCGTTATTGACGTTATCAGCACTGTTCTGTTCCTTTCATTGAGTTTTATTTTTTATTATTCTGCACTGTAGCCAAATTTGTATTTGTAGCTAGGCTACGTTTTATTGTTCCTTCTTTCGTTTTTATTGTTCTAATTGCCTGTTAAAATGCGTTTCCTTTGTTAATGTTTTGTGTAAGGCACATTGTATAAGTGCCGCACTTTTTGATATTTTTCTTTTAAGTAAAATGTCACATTGTTCTGTGTACAAAACTACAACGCAAGGGCCAATAAATATCAAACTAAGTCAGAATGAATCACAGAGTCACACTGCGCTCCTTGTCTTGTCCTTATTATTTATTATTTATTGCTGTACGGGCCTCATAGTTTCATTAATCGTCCTTACTGTAATTATTTTTCCCAGCTGAACTGCTTGGTAATGACGTGGACGCACGGTTAAAAGAGCCCCAACGTGGCGGCCTGGCGGCGAGGTGATTCTTGGAGAGGCAGAGAGTGTGCATGGTCGCATGGACAATTGGACATCTTGCTCTGACAGCTACACTGATATACAGCATAAGTCAATGGTTCTGAGATCTACGATTAAGTCTGGGAGCCCACGACTAACAGGCCTACTCTGAAATCTGACAGCTTCTGTGCACATTTTCAACATCTCTTTGCTTGTTTTTGGAAGTTTTGGGCGCCTTCCCTGTAGCTCCCCCAGAGCTCTGCTCTGCTCTGCTCTGCTCTCCTTTCCTCTTCATTTAGAGCAACAACAATCCAGTATTGCTCTTGTGTAGACAAGCAAACTGCGGTACATATGTCCTCGCCTTTTGCTTTTGGATTAAAGTTTATTTCAGCACCACAGCGCTGGGCAGTGACAGTTCCAGCACCACATAGAAGTGGACAGCGACACGTTTCAGCACCACCGAGCAGTGGACAGCGACGCCGACGCGTTTCAGCACCACATAGCACCGGACAGCGACACGTTTCAGCAGCACAGAGCGGTGGACAGCGACATGGAGACGGAGCTGTTCTCCTCCGCGGCGCCCAGGGGTGCCGATCTGTCTGACCTGTACTCTGTAATCCCCTTCAATGTCACCTTCCTCCCGGACGAGGACCTGGGCTTCATGAGCAACAGGCAGAACTACACGGAGCAGCAGCAGAGTAGTCCCGTCCGGAGCGCCGGGGGCATCGTTATAGCCATCTGCATCACGGCTCTCTACTCCGTGATCTGCGTGGTGGGACTGCTGGGGAACGTGCTGGTCATGTACGGAGTGGTGAGGTGAGTTTATTAAAACCATCACTCAATGTTTCATTTATCTTTTTAATACATTTATTTCACTTATTAATATCATGGGTTTACCACTGTTAAACGAACAGTTTGGTAAGCTATAGCTGCATAACATCCATGCTTTTTTATGCATTTTCTAACTTATATAGGATACTTTCACCATTTTCACTTAGTTATGAGCTCACGTGGGTGTGTTGGCTGTGATTATTGCACAATATTCCCCCAGGGCCAATTCTTAATTCATACACCATCGTTTATTATAATCTCTGCGCTGAAATCAAGTGAAATGTTTTATGTGAAACGTTCATCAGACATATATTATCCATCACCATCTGCCTCAGGCAGAAACCTACGCTTGGTAACAGGATCTGTTCTTGGCAAAGGTCCGTCTTTAAGCTTATCCCCTCACGTGCTGGAAGCCTGGAATTCAGTCGAGTGTCCCAGTTTTATCTGGAATGGATTAGATGTGTAGGGAACAGTCCCACATCTGGAACTAGATTAAGGAATGGCTCTAAGTGTGTGTGTGTGTGTGTGTGTGTGTGTGTGTGTGTGTGTGTGTGTGTGTGTGTGTGTGTGTGTGTGTGTGTGTACAGTAGTTGTTGTTGTACATCTCTTCTTTCTTTTCTTTTCTGTTTTTAATTTTGCTGGTCGGGGGGCAAAAGTAATATGTAATATAATATTACTTGGAATCAAGAGTCATATATTACATTAAGTAATATAATACTTTTTAAGGAGTAATATGTAATAAGCAGAGGTGGACAGTACTTATAAGAGTACATATACTCCTGGTCAAAATGTACTCCCCTAAAAGTAAAAGTAGCTCAGTCAAAATGTCACTTGAGTGTTTGTGTCTGTGTGCGCGCATATACGTGTGCCTGTGAGAGCACAAATTAATTATTCCTGGCACCACACACACACAGCCGCAATTAACATCATTACCTTCAGCGGTGAAACCTGTTTGTCTGGCAACAAAAACATGTTTGTCTGATGTGATAATGGTCTTTGATGGAGCACTGTCTTGTTGTGATCATTTTATACAAATAGACACACTTATTCAGACAAGTGACGTAAAGTCTCAGCCCTCTTAAACATTCCATGTAGTAAATTGTATTAATGACACATCTGCTTTTCCAAGTCTTATTCTGTAATTTCACAAATGGCCTTTTACTCAAATAATAGTAATAGTGCGGTGAAGTAATGCTGTAACTATTATGTTCATCTGACTGGAGTTGTGCACATTACCTGTCATTCAGTGGTCGTTTCGAAGTAAATACTGGCTTATATGGCGGTATGGGCGTGGTAGAAAACCGCTGAACAAAGGAAATAATTTATATAACATTGTTTGTGTCACAAAAACGTTTTTCTAAAGGTTTGAGGCTAAATTACCACACCTGAATACAGAGCCCCTTGTTCTGCCTGGCTTTCAGTGCATTTTCAGCTGCAGTACCACCTTGTGCTGAGTGGGAGGACTGCGCTATTGAGCCAGTTTTGGCCCCACACTCCTCCCCACCTCCTGCTCAGCAGGCCTGCCCACCCCTCCCCAACCCTCTCCCAGCTCCTCCTGCCTCCTTCTCAGGCCTGCCCACCCCTCCCCAACCCCCACTCAGCACAGCAGTAGTGACATCACAATCGGGACCTTTCTCGGACAGCCTGTTCTGAGACCTGCTTACAAAGATCTGACCATAAACTGAGAAAGACACAATGGTCAGAAATAGGACTTTGTGAGGATAGACTTGCTGGTGGGACACCAAAAAAATACATACCGGTACAAATTGGAAAAATGTAAATTCTTGGTGTAGCCCCTTTAACCCATTCAGGCCGGGAACACATGTTATTGTAGTACATACAGTACATGTACAGTATGTAGCAATATATATATATATATATATATATATATATATATATATATATATATATATATATATATATATATATATACATATATATATATATATATATATATATATATATATATATATATATATTAGGGGTGTGTATCCATCCCTTACAAGGCGATTCGATTCGTATCCGATACATGGGCTGCGATTCGATTCAAAGACGATACATCTTACATACAGAACGATTCGATACGATTCGATTCGGTGCAATTTCGATACGATTTCGATTTCGTGGAATTTTATGCGATTCGATTGGATTCGATACGATTCGATGCGTTTCGCTGTGATCTGATACATACGTTTAATGAAACATTCATTTTCCATTCAATTAAAA
>NC_137819.1:16967657-17002657 GCF_963921795.1 Nannobrachium achirus
AGGCTTTCAGCATGAGCTCTCAACACTGGGCTGTGTTGGAAGAGTTTATTCCCTCTGAGGGCTCCATCGCTGGGCATGTGCTACCAGATAAATGTGTCAGAGTCAGAGAGAAGGTTGGAAAACCATGACAGCTTGAAGCAGGGCATACTGCTGCTGGCATACAAAAAGAGGAGGCCGATTAAACCATCACATCCCGCAATTCTCCTCGTGACGAGCTTGACGTGCCGTAACGTGACATCCAGCGATGAAAGCAGATTTCATGGCGCATTGTGACTCCTATACGAGCCTTTATAACAGCAAAACGGAAACATGAAAAAGCCACCCCTTACTGAATTAATCATGTGTGCACTGAACCTTGAACTGCTGTGCGAACTCACGGCTGGCTAATTAAGTGCACATGCTGGGCGTGAGCGTGTAGGAGAGAGCCGCTGTTTCTTCACAGCGTGTGCGATTTATGCATAGGTGCTAAACATCTGTCAGCCACCTAACCCTCACTAGGAATTAGACCTTGTCTCGTCGCAGCAGAGCTGCCAGCGCAAATCCCTGCAAAAGGTTCTACTCTTGGCTATTTTATGTAAAGCCAAGTGTCATGGTGTCACCTAACAACAGTGTCACTGTGCATGTTGACTGTAGCCCCTGATTTATACTTAGGCTACGTACACACGAAAACAATAAGCTGAGAGTCGTTTCCAAAATGAACAGAATCATCTCAAGAAATGTGGCCACATGAAAACACTGAGAACGCAACAAAGCCACTTGTAGTATATATGCCAGGCCTGTGAGTGGTGCTGTAAAGCTGCCATGCACAAAGCACCAAAGAGACCAGGGAAGATTTGGTCATGGAAATACACCAAAGTCTATATAGATTATATAGGACAAGTGTGGAAGTATGCTTCTGCTGGGTAGTGGGTACCTGCTCATGTAGGTGTAGAAGGGAACGAGGAGGCAGACAAAATTGCCAAAAAAGCAACAGAACAGACAGATATAGTAGAGGTTCCTTTTAGCAAAGGAGAAGCTAAAGCCATACTAAAGAAAGAGATGCTGAGGCACCTTTCCTTATGGACGGTGCCTTAGTTGCTTTCCGGTGTCTTACACTGAAAATAGTGGATCTATAAGCCAGCAAGCAAAATCATGAGTAATGACACTACACGCTACTCAAACTAATAATGCATGAGTGTTGGATGTATGTGTGCCAGTGTGCATTGACAATGCTGTTGTCTATGCTTGCACGTGTCATTAGATGCAACTAAATGTTGCATATTAGACTGACATTATTTGATCTGTTGTGGTTTTAAACCTACAATGGAAAATAAACTATTAAATCAGCCTTAAGGGTTTCATGTCCCTTTCATATACTGTATGACTATGTCATGCCACCTAAAGCAAGCCTGAAAACCTCTAATCCCTCACCTACACAAAAATCCTGTTGACCGATTACTCACCAAGCATTTTACCATTTGATTTGTATTCTCCACAAGATCAGTATCACATCCTTCACGGCTCTGTATTCACTCAGGCCCTTAGGCACTTCGGGAGGCACCGGGGTGGCACAGATCATGCACAGTGGGATGTCCAGGTGGCACAGATAGTGCACAGTGGGACATTGGGTGCATCATGCCAAATCAGATTAGAAGAGGGGGAATAACTTCCTTTGAATCACAGAGGAGTCATGCACGTGATTGACACAACAGACGTAATCCTCTCCCCTGACAGTTGACAAGGCCGCTGTGCTGAAGCAAAGGGTTGTAACAGATTGAAGTACAAATCCCCACCAAGGGCAGTATTACAGTACAGTAGCCTACTACAGAGATTACTACAGTACTGTCCTGCAACACACATCAGTTGCTTGCTTGGGTCCGCTTGCTGACTGCAAAACGTTCAAGCTGTATTCGTGCCTTTCAGATCTGACTAATGCCGCGGTCTTATAATCAGTTTCTCTTTCCCTGAGTATAAATATTTCATGTGTCGTCATACTGATCACAGAGTAATATTTCATGTGTTCTCACAGACATCACAGTGCTGCATTCAGTACTGTATTTTAAGGCACAGACAGACATTACAGAATGAGGGCAATGAGCTGCGGAGATGAAATACTCATGCTGTTCCCACAGTTTGAAGGTAATTGGGCCCCATTTTCGTCCATTTCGTCCCTAAACTCTTTTGCCATGTTTTACTATTTTGAAAATAATGTATAAATATTTAAAATGGCTGATCTACAAGCTCACAACGTTTCGATGTAGATCGTCTATTTGAAGTATTTTAAAATGTTTTTCAAAATGGTACAACAAGGCGAAGAGGTTTAGGGATAAGGGGTAAGGCATGGACAGAAATATAGCTCATAATGTTCTTCCCTAAGTTGTGATTGTAAATAAAACAAAGGTAAAACAATCTCAATTCAATTCAATTCAAAGGAGCTTTATTGGCATGAGAAAACATACGTTTGCTTCAGAGTTCTCAAATTCTGCCCGAACCCGACCCGACATTTAGGGTAGGGTAGGGCCAAAAATGTATGCTAATTAGTCAGGCCGAGTAGGGCCCCGGGCTCAATGAAAATAATAATAATAATAAAAAAATATATATATACATATATATATATATATATATATATATATATCCGTATAACACAAACATAAACATTGCCTATCTAATATGCAGGGGGAGTGCTTACCAAATCCTTATTGGAGAGCTACTGAATATTCCATCCCATGGCATTGCTTTAATTTGGATTCTGAGCTGCATACTTAATCACATTTTTCAGTCAGTTTGATTGTCTGTATGAAATAGAACTACCTTTTATCTCGGGCTAAAATATTCATGAGTGTTCTGCTTCCCCTTCTTGCAAATAATCTTAATAATTTTGCCAAGGCAGAAGGGCCACAAAAATAAACCACAAAGAAAATGTTTAACTCTGCCACCCTTTCACCACTAGAGGGTGCCCAGAGTGCCATAGACAATCCCATAGAGATATGCTGGTATATGCAGAAGCCCTGCAGCCATGACTTGCCTGAACACTTTCCTTTGTGCATGTACAGGAAGAGGATGAAGTTAGCTTGAAGTTAGCTATTGGCTACCAAGCATTTTAAAAGCCTTATTTTCGTCAACTTAGCCATGATTAAACCTTGCACACCTCATGCATGGGAAAAAAACAGAGAAGAATGAGCTCTAAAAAATCCAATGCAATCCTGGATTGCATTGGAGTGGATTTGTGCAGTTTGTTCACAGCTTTCAAACAAAAAAATCCGATTGGAAATCCGTTCAGGCATTCTTGAGATAATAGCCATTATGTTTTACATGTTATGTAAACAAACATGGCCGCCCTGTATGTTAGATGGGGTTGTATGGGGGTGGAACATGCAAAATCGCGATTGAAATCATGTTCACTAGATTTGATGGGGTCCAAAAAAAAAATTCAATTTTTTTTTTTTTTTTTAATACTTTTTTTTTTTTTTTTTTTTTTTTTAATCACGAGATATCTCGTGATTGGCACTATCGGATGCGATGATATATCCCGAGATATCTCGTGATTGGCACTCATTGAGTTAAGATCCTCACTCTAAGTCAGGTCATCATATACACAACAGGTAGTTCCGACTCAATCTGATTGGTTGAAATGGCTTTCTGCCCATGCAAATAATGAGCATTAACACACAGAGGTCTTCAAATGTAAACATCAGCTGTGCCAGGTCCTGTCCCAGCACTATACTATGGGGCTAGGCTAACAGTTTTAATGTGAAGTTCGAGGACAAAGTGGCAAAATCTGGCATTAAGAACATTATACATTTCAATTGAATATCTTAATGGCAAAATCTCAATAGTTCAATGGCCCGTTGTTTCGAGGTCCCAATAATTAATGTCAGGGTTTAGGCTTTGGGTTGGTTAGCATTCACCAGGTTAGCATTTAACTGTGTCGGCAGATTAGCGTTCACTCGCGTCGGCTGGTTAGCCTCAGACTACTGAGACCTCGAAACAACGGGACATCAAAATATCGATACGCGCCCTATCTTAATTACAATGAAAATTAATTTGATGTGTTATCTTTTAAGGGTAACTGTTGTATAATCGCAATATTACACTTGATGGTTGTGCTTTATCGTGGTTATTGGCACTTCAGCCCTGGCTACGGAACTCAGCTGTCAGAAGAAAAGAAAAAAAAGAAAAGCTTGAGCTTGGAGATCGTAAATTTGAAATGAATGTTCACCCCAGAATAGGGATGCTATAGATTTCACAATTCACAAGGACAAACCTCAATAAATGAGGTGAGAAAACATAACAAATCCATACAGACAGGCATGATGCAATTGATCAATTAACATCATATCATGCTCTGCGGCATAATTATGTACATGCCGAGCAGGCCCTGTGGACTGTGATTTTAGATCGAGATGGCAAGATGAAAAGATCTGACGCAAGACGAAACAGATGTACGTGAGAGAGGGTTCATTATTGGGTCATGGATGGCAGGAGCTTCAGTTACAAAGACGATGCTCAACTGGCTGCTGTTTCCACAGGAACAGTGACTTAAGTGACACACCTGCATTTCCATCTATGGGAAAGAGATCAGTCGGATTGACATCAATTGTAAATTGTGGTTGAAAGCACACATTGGATGACGGCGATGCTTATACAGTACATTAGTGTGAAACGTAAGGACAACAGGAGAGCAACTCTTCCTCAGATGAATGAGAAAGATTATGTAAATGGTGTATTTATATAGAACCTTTATCCGAGGCGCTTTACATTGTGCATTACATTCACCCACCGATGGCAGTAGAAACCATGCAAGGCACCAACCACACACCGGGAGCAACGAGGGGTCAAGTGTCTTGCCCAAGGACACTTTAACATGTTGACAGGAGGAGCCGGGATTTTAACCTCTGACGCACCGATCAATGGCCAACCTGCTCTACCTCCTGAGCTACAACTGCATGTCAATGCAGGATGTGATCAGACTGTCAGTAGGGTTACCAACCGTCCCGTAAAATAAGGGATCGTCCCGCTTTTGGAAACTAAAAGACGTGTCCCGTATTGAACTGAAACGGGGCGCTCTTTGTCCCGTATTTGAAGGTTGGGGAATAAATATGAATGACGGGATGATTTAATTGAGAAATGACAGCGATTCTGCCTGTCAATGAGCTCCGCTTTGCTCTCCTCTGAGTTAAGTGCTGCGTCCTATTGCTGTGAGAGGCGCTGCGCTGTTTGTAAGCAGCTGATTGGCTTATTAACACAGTGTTGCTAAGACACAGTCCCATCGGCTGTAGGTTGGTTCAGTCCACAACACAAGTTGCCTGCGCGAGAGTGCAGTACTCGGCTCAGAACATTGTTTAATGTCTTTAAAAAAGAAAACGCGTGACAGAAGATTGTGTACCAACAGATTAGACATGAATCCATGATAGGTGATAGCCAAAACAACAAAGTGAAAAAGCAAGCAGAAAATAAGCCATGGATGATGGATATATTGGTATTCCTGGGAGCACTACAGTATTTCTTGTCTGCCAACTAAAGCGACCCCAGACTGGCTGGTATGTGAAATAACAAGCATGCATTGATTTTGTTTTTAAAACCTAATGGTTATTACTGTATGCCAATATGATTAAACTAGTGTTGGGTAACCAGAGAGTGGGCACATAAGAACCAGGTAGACCTGTTTTGGAAAAAAAAAAAAGAAATAAAATACACTACATGATTTTTAGGTAATAGGACATGGCCCAAAGACACCCGAAATGATATTGTGAAAGGAAAAATATGATTTAATATAGGAAAATACCCGTTTTAGCCAACTTTATAACCGAAAATAACCGATTTTTCGGCGTCGCCTTTGGCGACGCTACTTTTCTCATAAATATAATGAGGTGTCCCGTATTTGAAACTCTGGGAGTTGGCAACCCTAACTGTCAGTAGGAACAGTTTGTCAACAACTACATAGGGAGAGATGTTCTATGTAAGGTTGCAGTGCATAAGCCGTCTCATTACAAACACTAATGCACATTAGAGAGTTCAGTGGTGCAGAAAACCATAGACTCTGGTCTACAGAGAGGTGGAGAAAGGTTAGATGGTCAGATGAGTCATCGTCCTTCACCATATTGTCCACAAGTGGGTGAGTGCACATCAATATGTGTGGTGCTGGTGCACATCAATATAACGGTACAGGCGCCTGAAAGCTTGACACATACAGCGAGGTGGGGTCTGGTGGCTCTGCTGTGCTGTGAGGGGTCTTTTTCCTCGCATGATTTGAGCCCACTTGTCAAATCAATACATGGCTATTCAGAGTTGTGTAACATCAACACAAAGGATGCTACCAACCTGAACAAGCTGGCGGTGGTGGAAAGTAACTAAGTAGATTTACTTAAGTACTGTACTTAAGTAGATATGTTGGTATTTATTACTTTTCTTGACTATGTCCAATTTTCACTACTTTTACTTCTACTCCACTACATTTCAGAGGCAAATATTTTACGTTTACTCCACTACAATTATTACTACTGTGGTGTCTCTGGTTGTATCCTGAGTCCCTCCACACAAACAGAGGGTGAGCAGGATAATGTATTGTAGATCCTTAAACTGTTCAGGGTAACAGTTGTGAATCCATTGATATATAAGTGTGACATAATTTCCCCATTATATATGTCCCGTTTTTCCCTCATTCAGAATTCCCATAGACTTTTATTTTTTTTATTTTCAATATCATGTCAAATATAAATACATATCTATCTATAAATGCGAGAAGTCTCTGCGTGTGTGTTTGTAATCCGCGTATCTCGAGAACCGTTCGTCCCACCGGCTTCAGATTCGGCACGCACGTTCCCCGCCGCGGCACGGAGTGCAGTGCCGGGCCTCGACCCGACCCGACGCGCGGTTTTCCCTAACCGGCGCGAAACGTTCGGAATCTCCTTATGCGGAAATCGGCGCAAAATCGGCGCAAGCGCTGACTCATTGTGACATCACTGCAGTGCCGGGCGCAAGCGCTGAGTCATTGTGACATCACTGCAGGCAGATACAGGGGCCTAGCCTCGACCCGACAGACTGAGATCTCCATATATGGGCATATGGGCAGATACAGAGATCTCCATATATGGGCAATACAGGGGCCTTGCCTCGACCCGACAGATATCTCTGTATATGGGCATAAAAGGGACACAGACAGATATATCTCCGTATATGGGCATAAAAGGGACACAGACAGATATATGGGCATAAAAGGGACACAGACTGAGATCTCCATGACAGATATCTCCGTATATGGGCATAAAAGGGACACAGACTGATACAGAGAATGGGCATATGGGCAAATACAGAGATCTCCATTTATGGGCATATGGGCATAAAATGGACGCAGATATATGGGCATAAAAGGGACACAGACTGAGATCTCCATATATGGGCATATGGGCAGATACAGAGATCTCCATATATGGGCATATGGGCATAAAAGATGGACACAGATAGAGTATATGGGCATAAAGGGGACACAGACAGATACAGAGATCTCCATATAATGGGGTTTGCATCCGTATATGGGCATAAAAGGGACACAGACAGATATATGGGCATAAAAGGGACACAGACTGAGATCTCCATGACAGATATCTCCGTATATGGGCATAAAAGGGACGCAGATATATGGGCATAAAAGGGACACAGACTGAGATCTCCATATATGGGCATAAAATGGACGCAGATATATGGGCATAAAAGGGACACAGACTGAGATCTCCATATATGGGCATATGGGCAGATACAGAGATCTCCATATATGGGCATATGGGCATAAAAGATGGACACAGATAGAGTATATGGGCATAAAAGGGACACAGACAGATACAGAGATCTCCATATAATGGGGTTTGCATTAAAGGGTGGGGCATTCATTCCCTAATTTACATCGTTCCCGAGTTGGCCAGGTCGCAAACTCCATATATGGGCATAAATGGGCACAGGCAAACAGATGGTCAAACCAGGTCCTACAGAGATCTCCATATATGGGCAGAAAATGGACGTAGACAGACATATCTCTCCATATATGGGCATAAATGGACACACGCAAACAGATGGTCAAAACGGATCCTATGACAACAGGTATAATGGGGTTTGCATTAAAGGGCGGGGCATTCATTCCCTATTTACATTGTTCCCGAGTTGGCCAGGTCGCCTCGGGCGGCCGAGCTTCTAGTCATACTAATAACAGTAATAGTCATATGGAAACGAAGAATCAACTGACAGTGAGAAAACGCTACTGTTACTGCCGCCAAATTAGTTACATTTTCATCAGAAACAGACTGTATGACTGTATGAGTGTAGTAAACTATACAGAGCCACCTCCACAAACAATATCGCAGAGACAGTTTATTTATTTTTGGACCACGCAATGCTTAATATACATGAGATGATTCTAACATGACCCAACTTCAGCGACCCAGGGGATGAACTAGTGACGCCAGGACTTCGGTACTCGATTATACATTCACACATTGATAGACTGCATTATATACAAAACCAAGTCCCCACACCATGAATTCATAAAGCACCCCTAGTCACCACATGGTTTCATGATATGTACATTAAATGCATGTATGTATGAATGCAAGAAGAATCCCATGTAGACGTTATGCATGTAGAAGTTATTGAGATCAATACAGGACATACTGTATGCTGTCTTGTACATACTGTACCGTAGAATATCAAATCAAGTCATGTGAGAATACATTCCTTTAGGAGGCTTACTGCTGTGAGGCAGCACACATACTATTCTGTGTATGAATACTGCATATGAACATACACTACTGTACAGTAAGCATCCCTGCTGAGAATGACTGACCCTGATGTGTCAATATTTTATTACCTTCCAAACAAAACTACTGCAAAGCACCAAGAGACTTACAGTAAAGAAAGTAAAGCGACATTTGCATTAAAGTCAACAATATTAAAAAAACACATACTGTATGCATGAATACACACACACACACACACACACACACACACACACACACACACACACACACACACACACACACACACACACACACACACACACACACACACTGGGGGAAACACAATTTAAAAGTGGGTCTATAGTCCAACAAAATAAAGATAAATATTTTAACGCTCGAGGGTCTTCCCTGAGAATATGATGCTAGGTCAGAGTGTTGTATTATATCGTTATCTCAAATCACTCATTTAGAGCTAACTAGAGCTAAGCCATGGAGGATTAGCATTACATGGATCATGTGCTCTGCATATCTCTAACATGAGGCAATTAGCTCTCATCCAAGGCTATAAAAACACACCACACTGAAAGCATCATTTACAAATCCCTGTTCCCTCCACACACTGTTCTAGTACCAGTAAGACTCCCTAATCGGGAGATAAGCGACCGTCAGGTCACATGTATGATCGGCTACTTTTGACTATTTTCCCATATTCTTTTCGTGGGGGTCCGCGGGGGTCCTCCTGGGTGCTCGGGGGCCAAGTTACGGCCTTTTTAGCAGGCTGCAGTGGCGGGGGTCCGCTGGTAGGTGGCGCTACCACTTTTGCATCCATGCTGGAGCACCAGGAGTTGGTGGTATCCAGGAATTCCCCGTGAGCAGCCCTGTTGGGTTGGACATTTTTGCGCTTTTTGCAATTTTTGGCGGCAGTGCCAGGGGGTCCCTGGAGCTCCGGGGGTCCCTGGAGGGGTGGAGGTTGTGGTTTGGCAGGCAAGGAGTGTGTGTGAAAAGTTTGGCATGGATAGGGGCAATGGTGGCGGAGATATGAGTAGGGCAAAAGTGTGACGTGACGTGACGTGACGTGACGTGACGTGACGTGACGTGACGTGACAGGTGGACTGACAGCCGGTGGAGGTTTTGATAGTAACTGCGACCTGAAGGTCGCAATCACTGTATGCCAGAAACCTTGCATCTCCATATTTTATTATATTACACTTCAAGCAGCGCAAATTAACAACAATGAATCACCCATGCCCTCCCAATCCCACATCCTGTGCTGCGAGGTGCTGTAATTTAAGATTTGCTATTTCCTGCAAAGATGTTTGGTGTAGAGGGAAAGTGTACTATACTGTGAAGTGGTTAAATGTTTGAATCCAACACCGATTTTAGTGCTGTCAAACAAGTCTACTATGAAGCTATTGATGAAATGAATGAAAAAGGGTAGGGTGAATAATAGGGTGAATAGGGTGTTATTAGCTGCATATCCGGTACCACTTAAACCCTATATAATTGGTAAAAGGTAATTAAAATATAGGTACTTGACAGTCTTTATTTTCACTCTCTATCAAATGTCTTTACCAAAAAATTGCCGATCTACAAGCCCACAACGCGTTGTGTTGCCACGCGTTGTGAGCTTGTAGATTGGCTATTTTTGGCAAATGTTCCGCCCCAGGATAATGGATTTTGATTATCGCGATAATATTGTAAATCGTGATTTATTTTGTCATAAAAATCCTGTGAAATTTTCATATCATCCTACACTAATGTTCCCTTTGCTCTTTGACCCTGAGCAGATACACCAAGGTGAATAAACTAATGTTCCCTTTGCTGTGTGACCCTGTGCAGATACACCAAGATGAAGACGGCCACCAACATCTACATCTTCAACCTGGCCCTGGCCGACGCCCTGGCCACCAGCACGCTGCCCTTCCAGAGCGCCAAGTACCTCATGAACACGTGGGCCTTCGGCGAGGCGCTGTGCAAGGTGGTCATCGCCATAGACTACTACAACATGTTCACCAGCATCTTCACGCTCACCATGATGAGCGTGGACCGCTACGTGGCCGTGTGCCACCCCGTCAGAGCCCTGGAGTTCAGGACGCCCGCCAAAGCCAAGCTGATCAACGTCCTGATCTGGGTGCTGTCATCGGCCATTGGGGTGCCCATCATGGTCATGGCGGTGACCAAGGTGTCCGACAATGGTGAGATAGTGACCCATGTTTGTGTCATCAATCAGTCAGTCAGTCAGTCAGTCAGTCAGTCAGTCAGTCAGTCAGTCAGTCAGTCAGTCAGTCAGTCAGTCAGTCAGTCAGTCACATTTATTTGTGTAGACTCAGGGATCCATTCAAAACAAACAACATAACAACACTACATACAGAAAGAACACCCCTATGCCATAACAACAACAGACAATCATACCAGTGTTTCCCAAAAGTAGACCAACATCTTGTAACACTAAGGGTTTGACAGCAGCATAATAATAGACTTCTGAGAGTTATTCAGTCAACACGTACATTTGTACACAAGGTTTCTAAATCAACATTGTTGACTCCAACATTGCAGAACAACTCACTTGCATGGCACCACCTTGGTTTTCTCGAATTACACATGCAATCATTATAAGCAACCTGAAGCTTATGCATGCTTGCCTTCCTGAACTGCTCTGAAGAGGTTTACTTTCCAAATTCACCAGATCCAAAACAACAATGACCTCACCTTTGTAATAGCACCGACCTTCAAGTTCTCAATTTCTACTTTGTCTGACCGCAGCATTTAGAGCTCAAAATCCAGACAAATCCAGATTGTGACCCTTTGTCTTTGTGTCTAAACAAGGCTATGGTTGTGTGAGGAAGAAAGGATCACCTGGCATTTGTCATCCAACCATGGGCCAGACTATATTGTATGATATTGTCATCATTACGTATGATCAACCTATACTCAATTCCATGTAACTCTCTGTCTCTGCCTCTCTCTCTGTGTGTGTGTGTGTGTGTGTGTGTGTGTGTGTGTGTGTGTGTGTGTGTGTGTGTGTGTCTGTGTGTGTGTGTGTGTGTGTGTGTGTGTGTGTGTGTGCTGTCTCTGTCTCTCTCCCCAGGTAAAGTCATCTGCATGTTGAAGTTCCCTGAACCAGACTGGTACTGGGACACAGTGACTAAGATCTGCGTGTTCATCTTTGCCTTCGTGGTGCCGGTGATGGTCATCACCATCTGCTACGGCCTGATGATCCTGCGTCTGAAGAGCGTGCGGCTGCTGTCCGGCTCCAAGGAGAAGGACCGCAGCATGCGGAGGATCACCCGCATGGTGCTGGTGATCGTGGCGGCCTTCATCATCTGCTGGACGCCCATCCACATCTTCATCATCGTCAAGACCATGGTGGACATCGACACCCGGAACCCCTTGGTGATCGCCAGCTGGCACCTGTGCATCGCCCTGGGCTACACCAACAGCAGCCTCAACCCCGTCCTCTACGCATTCCTGGACGAGAACTTCAAGAGGTGCATGCGGGACCTCTGCCCGGACCAGGCGGACCAGAACAGCCTGAGCAGAGGTCGCAACACCACCAGGGAACAAGCTGTGTCCGTCTGCGCCCCGTCGGAGCCCGGGAAGAAGCCGGTATGACTAGGCCTGGAGAGGTTCCCCCGCGGCTCTCGCTCTCGGAGGATCCAGCACGATATGCAGTCAGAGGTGACCCAGATCTCTACCACAGAGTTCTGAGAGAGCCTTGGCAAGTCCAAGAGTGAAGTCACGTCTGTTGTTCTCCAGAAAACATGATTATGGGAAAAGGGTCAAAATACAAAATGGACTTAAAATGTGATGCCTTACAAAGGGATTTAAAACGGAGAAGATGATTAACATTTGCATACATACAACTGATACTGTACCTCGGTTTACAATTAAAACTAACAACTTCTTAATTTTTTTAACAAAGCTAAGAATGACCAAATGTTTGTGTTTTCTGTAGAAAAACTGTGATATCGGCCAGAGTCAGACACCCAAAACGATGCATACCAAAACCGGGGGTCATTCCGTCTGATGCAACTGGAGGAAATTTGATGCACACACACACACGCACGCACGCACGCACGCACGCACGCGCGCACACACACACACACACACACACACACACACACACACACACACACACACACACACACACACACACACACACACACACACAGAGAGAGTTCAATTCTATTTGATGTCATAACTTACTTTGCCATCAACTACATAGCTTCATTTCGGGTGCATCCCCACATTCCGACAACACTAACCATATACCTAACCGTGGGGGGCGTAACCCCCCTAACCCTAACACTAACCCTAACCTCTATGGAAGTGCCAGACAATTAGGCTTTTTCACACGGGCAGCGACAGCACTTGGATCACCTAGATCTGCAGGTTCGCACTGCGCTCCACTTCTCACTTGAATACACAGGCAGATAATCACTTCATGAGTAAATGTCAGGTGATTCTGCACATTGCATAGAAAAATAAGGTTTCCGCAATCCAGCCAAACTGCCTGCTCGCCCCTCATTGAAAATGAATTACAAGGCACGTCAATCACTTTCAGTGTCAAACTCCCTTAAACAACACTAGTTTTGGCTGCTGGGTCATGGACAATTTACAGTGAAATGAATTGGAAGAAAATACAAAAGCTTTGTCAAACAATAGCCTTGTCGCCTCAAAGTTCTCCATGTTCTGGAAATAATCGCCAACTCTAAACCTTGGTATCAAAGAGACCTGCATTCAAAGCCTCCAAGGAGAGGAGGAGACAAAGTGTTTTTCATCTCTGTCTTTAAAGCATATCAAATAGTATGTTATGTGTCTCATCACAGAAAAAATACAAAAGAGCAATGTGCTGCCTGCCAGCAGGGACGTGCTGGGCCCCTGATTCAGCCCGGGAAAAAGAGTTGTAGAGGCCCTCATTGCGCGCTATAGAGAGAGATCTCTCTCTATAGCGCTGCTGCTACTCAAAGATTTGCCATTTCAGATCATGACAAGTGAAAAGCCAGTGGGCCAATTACATGAGTTATATTTCGTCGTTGTCGGGTGGAAACCTTGTATGTCCAAAACCGTTTGTTTTGTATTTATCATTTTAAAAATTATTTAAACTAGTGAAAACAGCCGATCTACAAGCACACAACGCCTCGCGGTGCGAGGCGTTGTGTGCTTAGATCTGCTGTTTTCACTACTTTTGTGCAAACAGTTTGATTTTTACTTTTGTGCAATTTCTTCCTAATGGCCGGCCTGGACCGGCCGGGAATGAACCGGCCGTTCGGGAGTTGTCCCGCTTTTCCCAATGACCAGCACGTCCCTGCCTGCCAGACACTGAATTACACAACAAGGTAACTGAGACACACACTGAAGTTCAATGAGTGTGAGGACATGTGAGTTGGTATTCAGTACACTGCACTCCAAGAACTTGGACAACTTAGACCGAGAATCTCTGCCATGAATAGATTCATGTTTAGATGGACGCAAACCCCTTTCCCCTGTACAGCAGTAGTTCTCAACCTGTGGGTCGGGTCCCCACATGATTTTTTTTTTGAGGGGAAGTCACATTGTAAAGACTTTTAAGACCTATTTAATCAAAAGTAACCAACGAACTGTGCCATAAAAATGCAGGTCAAACAGTGGCTAAATTGACAAATAATATAAGAAAGTGAAAATAGATGATCTACAAGCTCACAACGCCTGCAACACCATGGAACTCTATAATACATGCTATGGAATGAGTTGCTTGAAAGGAGCACTTCACCCATTTTCAACCTCATCTTCATGTTATAGACCTTAGTCACACAGCGGCCATCTTTGATCACATGACCACGTCGGGTAGCAAACAGCCAATCAGAAGCTCAAAACAACATAAGCTTCTGATTGGCTGCTTGCCACCCGACGTGGTCATGTGATCAAAGATGGCCGCAGTGTGAATAAGGTCTATTGGTTCTTGCCAATGCTCATTAGGAAAAAACACAGTTCTCTCTCCTCGACCTGTGTATCATTGGTGGGTTATCCCTACCAATGATATCATCATTGGGGAATATCATCAGTGGGGAATCCAACGGCATTTTCTAATTATAAAAGTAGCATGCTTGCTGATAGATACATTTTTAAATCGTATGTGGGATAACAGACAGACAGAACATGAACATTCAACATCTTTTTTATTATAAATGGTGTAGCCCCTTTAACACCATAACATCAAAGGGACAACGTAGCCTGTGTGGCCTTAATGTGGCCAATGTTTCACCGTGAAGTGTCAACAGATTATTGGCCGTGATTCAGGCAAGCGTATCGATTCGCCTCCTAAATGAGCACAGCGCTGTCATCTGTCAAATTGAATATTTGTGGCTCACAGGCAAAGGACTTTATTTTTCAGTATAAAAAGCCATTCATTGCCTGTGACAGATCTTGACACTAATCAAATTGGAAACTTCAATCAATAGGGCACTGAAGTTGATAATTACACTGTTAGGTTGCTAAATATGTCTAATTGAGGAACAATTGACGGAAAATCATTCTTGTTAATCGATTTTGCTGGCCATTTTATGCCAAGACAAAGCCAACATCCTGATATATCGAAAATATAATAAACATGTAACCATTTTGCACCCACATCCCGTTTGAATAAAGTGAAGGACATAATAAACATGATTTTTTTGTGTATTTTGTGTTTTATTTTTCTTCTCTAAATATGTGACGTCAAAGACTTGAATCTCACTTCTTCCTGGGCTGCAATGGGAAACGGAGTACTTCAAGCACATAATCTATCTACAGTATAAATGCGACAAATCTCTGCGTGTATGTATCTCTGCGTGTATGTAACCCGCGTATCTCGAGAACCGTTCGTCCCACCGGCTTCAGATTCGGCACGCGCGTTCCCCGACGCGGCGCGGAGTGCAGTGCCGAGCCTCGACTCGACCCGACGCACGGTTTTCCGAAACCGGCGCAAAACGTTCGGAATCTCCTTATGCAGAGCTGATTGTTGACATCAGGCTGTTCCGGAGGAAATCGGCGCAAGTGCTGACTCATTGTGACATCACTTCATAAAAGGCTCTGACATCACGTACGCCGGCGCGAAACGTTCGGAATCACCATATGCGGAGCTGATTGTTGACATCAGGTGTTTCGGAGGAAACCCGCGCAAGCGCTGACTCATTGTGACATCACTTCACAATGAGGGGGTCCGCTCCAAAAAAGATAAAGAAAATAAAAGAGACAAGACAAACATAAGACAAGCAACAAAGCGTGGGACTGGGAGGATGACTTGAATGATGCAGATTTAAGCAGGCTGCGTATTCTGCTTAAAGAAGAAACAAACAAAAAGCGACAGAGATCTCATATATGGGCATAAAATGGACGCATATAAACAGATATCTCCATATGCTTAAAGAAGAAACAAACAAAAAGCGACAGAGATCTCATATATGGGCATAAAATGGACGCAGATAAAAAGATATCTCCATATATGGCATATATGGGCATAAAATGGACGCAGAATCACAAAGATCTCCATATACGGGCATAAAGGGACACAGACAGACAGATACAGAGATCTCCATATATGGGCATAAAATGGATGCAAATAGACAGATATCTCCACATATGGCCATATATGGGCATAAAATGGACCCAGGATTATATCTGCAGTGATCTCCATATATGGACATAAAATGGACGCCGACAGACAGACAGATACAGATATCTCCATATATGGGCATAAATGGACACAGGCAAACAGATGGTCAAGACGGGTCCTATGACAACAGGTATAATGGGGTTTGCATTAAAGGGCGGGGCATTCATTCCCTATTTACATCGTTCCCGAGTTGGCCAGGTCGCCGACTAGACGCTGGGCCGCCCGAAGGGCGGCCCAGCTTCTAGTATTAATTAAAGGACAACAAGGGTTCATAATACACAGTGAGTTACTCACTGTGTGTTTGAGCTAGACAGTGCTTTTTTTTATCATCTAGGGACTTAAAGATGAAAACACAGCAAATATCAAGTGTTTAATGCTTTCCAATAATTAGATAGAGGGGGACTGGAATTATGACGGGTGTTAATGTCATGAAGTCACTCCCCTGGTAAACTCATTGTGTGTTTGAGCTAGACACTAGTAGCCTGACACTCAGCCTGAAACAAAAATGTAAAGGGGTGTGGCTAGCGATTCAGGGTCTGGAACTAGGCTAAGACACTAGTGCTCATTCGTGCACACGCTCGTCAAGGGCAAGAGTTGGATTGGATCTTTGATCGCAGAACGATTGTGTTTGTGTCTCCACCACAGTGCGATCCCTGCTGATCCAAGAGAGAAAGCGCGCGGCAACCACGCCGCGTCTGTAAGGCGCTTAAGGCTGTATAGAATGTTGACTGTGTGGACAGCAGCCCCACTCCACTACCCGGCCATGTCATTAGCAGCCTGCATGCAGACTGTCAACTATAGCCAGGGATCCAGTCACCAAAAGGGGAGAGGACCTGTTCTGCCACACTTTTTATTTCTGTTTTATCTATTAGTTTGGTCATTAAGGTCCACAGAATGAGAGGCCTGCTCTGCCGGAAACATTGCAAAAAAAAAGTTATGGCCATTTGTATATTCACTGTCCCATTGACTCCACCAGAAATACTAGTAAGACACCCGAGGGTGGAATGCGACCTCAGGGTGACATGCAACCTCGCCCTAAAGGGCGAGGTCGCGCCAATTCTTGACAATCTGGCCAACCACAGCGTTTCTCTGACGATTCTAGTTGTTGTCATTCTGGGGGGAGTTTGTTCATGTTTTTGTGAGGGTATCAACCCTAGGAGACACGGGGAGAACACGCAAACTCCACACAGAAAGGCCCTATCGCTCACACCCTAGGTTCGGTTGGCGATAGGGCCTTTCTGTGTGGAGTTTGCCTAAACATGGAGATGTGGTACAGAAGGACTCATATATGGGCATAAAAAGTATGTCATGTGACATCACTTCCTGTACAGACAGTCAGACAGACAGCCATTGACTCCGACCTAACAATGGCTACTGTCTATGACGGTAGTCCCATATGACATGATGTACTAGACTATCTCCATATATAGTGTTATCCACATCTCCATGTTTAGGCCAAACAGATTCGCTCCATTTCTCCATGTATAGGTCCAAATGCCCAACGTTGAGCTTGACAACGAAACGTTCTTAACACAGCAGCCCCCATATTTACTTTAGAAAATATGTTAAATTCTAAGTACGTTTCGAGTACCGGTTTGATACAAGAGCGAATAAGCACTACACTTCTGGAATCATGTGCGTCGACTTAAAGTTGGATCCAGGCCTAATAACTTTATCTGGCCGCCCCGTTGCCACCTCCTTGTGTTCCCTGCGAATACGGCGGCGGCGTTCGTCGGCAGTCTCCCCTGGAACATGGGAGCATGTGGGCATGGACATGGGTGGCGTTCTTAACACAGACGCCTCCATATTTACATATATATAAAAAGTATGTCATGTGACATCAGGAAGTGATGTCACAACTCGCTGACATCACACTGACATGATGGAATAGACTTTCTCCATATATAGTGTTCTCCACATCTCCATGTTTAGGCCAAACAGATTCGCTCCATTTCTCCATGTATAGGTCCAAATGCCCAATGTTGAGCTTGACAACGAAACGTTTTTAACACAGACGCCCCCATATTTACATATATATATATAAAAAGTATGTCATGTGACATCACTTCCTGTACAGACAGTAGACAGACAGACAGCCATTGACTCCGGCCTAACAATGGCTACTTTCTATGACGGTAGTCCCATATGACATGATGGACTGGACTATCTCCATCTCCATATATAGTGTTATCCACATCTCCATGTTAGGACTCATATATGGGCATACAAAGTATGTCATGTGACATCACTTCCTGTACAGACAGTCAGCCATTGACTCCGGATTAACAATGGCTACTGTCTATGACGGTAGTCCCATATGACATATTGGCCTAGACTATCTCCATATATAGTGTTATCCACATCTCCATGTTTAGACAGCCAATGACTCCGGCCTAACAATGGCTACTTTCTATGACGGTAGTCCCATATGACATGATGGACTGGACTATCTCCATATATAGTGTTATCCACATTTCGTGTAGCCGCCCTGTACAGGAGGTGATGTCACAACTCGCTGACATCACACTGACATCACAGAGGATACGGACGGTCACGAGGATACGGAAGGAAGGAAGGACACTCAAGCGACACGGTTCTTCAGAGTATATGCGACCTTTGGTCGCAATTAAAAAAAGAAAGAAAAATCTGTTTTAAGTAGCATGTGAGGGGTCAAACTAGGGGTTCTTCATCATTCTGAATCCATTGCAAGCATTTGTTTTGCATGAAAAACATTCTTTGGGCAACATTTTGGCCACCCAAAACTGTGAAAAGTGGAAAAAAGTGATTACTCATCACTTCACCCCTCACATGCTACTTAAAGCAGATTCTTTTTTTTTTAAATATATTTCTAGTGGAGTCAATGGGACAGGGAATATATTTTTACGATGTTTCCGGCAGAGCAGGCCTCTCATTCTGTGGACCTTAATGACCAAACTAATAGATAAAACAGAAATAAAAAGTGTGGCAGAACATCACAGGTTCAACCCTATTCCTTGAGCTTTTGGGCATATGGATCCCTGACTACTACTACTGCTACTGCTACTACAACTTAATAGTACTTAAGTACAATAATTGAGTTATTTGTACTTTACTTGAGTATATCCAATTTACAATACTTTTACTTCTACTCCACTACACCTCGGATCCAAATATTGTACTTTTACTCCACTACATTTATTTGAAAACTTTAGTTAAAAGTTACTTTGCAGATATAAATGATAATATTATAAAACTTACATAAACCACTTTAGCCTTATTTTATTCCTAGGCTGTTTGAACATAGCCAACCTACAAGCTTACAACGCATCGTGCTGCGATGCATTGTGAGCTGGTAGATCTGCAATTTTCAAACATTTTGTACTTTCCACTACTGGTCATTAGCCTGCCACCTCTCAGCTCAAAGCGTTGCCCCCAGCAAACATTTATGTGCAGGGCCATTCAAGCACCATAAACACTCCCCCGGTTTAGACAGCGCTCTGTGGATCTGACAGCTGCTGTTAAAGCTTTGGCCTCATGCATTCTAAATCCTGACTTATTTTTTCTGAAAGATTACAAATATTTATAAAAAATAAATAAACCATTGGTACCAAGTGGAGCGGTGAATTTGATCAGCTATACCCTGTGTGTGTGTGTGTGTGTGTGTGTGTGTGTGTGTGTGTGTGTGTGTGTGTGTGTGTGTGTGTGTGTGTGTGTGTCTGTCACAACTGCGCCTATACAATGAAATGATAGACTATTTGTAAAGTACACACTAACTGTAAACCAGTCTTTAAAGTAAACTATACTGGTAACAGTGTGTGTGTGTGTGTGTGTGTGTGTGTGTGTGTGTGTGTGTGTGTGTGTGTGTGTGTGTGTGTGTGTGTGCGTGCGTGCGTGCGTGCGTGCGTGCGTGTGTGTGTGTGTGTGTGTGTGTGTGTGGACTAACACACAAAGCTATTTAGACTAACACACAAAGCTATTTAGAGGGAGATGGTGTTCACCGCTCCAAAAAAAGTAATTGTTACTACATAGTGTAACCCACATGAGTTGCACCAGCAACTATAGAGTTAATTTAGGATGACTAACACTGTTGTACATGTGGGGGCGCTAAAGAGTCCAAGATCACTATTTTCAGACAAAGAGGAAGAAGCAGCACAGAACAGCAGAGCAGAGCTGAACACAGACAGACAGTCACCACTCTGATACTGAGTTTATTCATTTAAGTTGCTGAGTTTGTTCTAAGTTTTGAGTCAACAGTCTACTGATGAAGCAGAGATGCCCTAGTCGTTTTCTTTTTGTGTTTTTCACTTTGTGATCTCTGGTGAGTTTTGTTTTAAAGTTTAATGTTAACCTGCTGCAGTGTGCACAGGTGATTTCATGCCACTGATGAAAGGAGCAGCCAATTAAGGCCAGTGCAGGCTGCAGTGAAGAAATGTAATCCCTTGTGAAAAGTAATCTAAGAGTACTAAACATCATTTAAACCAATCAGAGATGAATGTAAAGAAATGATTTTACTTTGAGTAATGATTGTGAGCCAATTAGGGATGTTTTATTGATGAACACTACTGTGTGTGGATCTGTGTGCTGTTATGCTGTCTGCTATGCCTCATGTTTGAAGCCAGCCACTCTGAGGGCTAGGTGAAGAGAGATACTGACTGTGAATGAATTAGCAGTACATTTTGGGTTAAGTCAACTAAATAAGTGGTGATGATAATACCTGCTGTGTATAATTAATACATTCCAGTTAATCTGAATTAAGTGTACATGTTATGCTAAAAGTGTACTTTGGCATATTTCAACTGACTGAGGTTTTACATTATGTCACCTGCTAATGTTACTATGGTCAGTGTGCACACAGATTGAATTAATTTGAACTGAACAGTAACAGATTTATTCTGCTTTATGCAGATTGTTTTTTTTGAACAGTTGATTCTGTTGATCAACTGAACCGGATAGATCTACAGATTCCAATCAGCTGGTCATCTCTCAGCGGTGAGGAGCCGTTGAGGGGTCTGCATCTATTCTCAGTGGTGAGGAGCCACTGAGTCTTCATCTTCATCATCATCGAAGGAGCATCATTGGTGCAGGATCAGAAGAGACAGATAAGCTTGAAATATCTGAATACAAGGCCTTTGAAACAAATACTACCCGGGTAGAACTGAACAAACTGAGCTCAAACTGACTGACTAAAACCATTGAACATTTTGACTGACTGACCAAGTGTTATTTTTGGGGGTTTTGTTTTTGTGTGTATGTATTTTATTTTATTAGCATAGGGTTTTCACATTTCATATTTCATTAGTTAGTTAAAATAAAAGTGCTGAGAACTGCCCTTGGCTGAAAACATATTCCGTTGCTTCATTCACTCCTTGCCCAACCTTGACTTCTGATTATTTGCATTTATGCTAAATGTTCGAATGTAGCACTACAAGTCACAAGTGTTACATAATTAATCTGTGGCGAGCTAGCCAGGAGTGTTTTAGGCACGGTTTATGTACATTTGAGTTATACAGAGCATCATTGAAGACAATTTAAAAAACGGAAAATGGATGTTGGAAAAATGTACGGTATTGATGCTAAAAGGGCTGTTTGTGTATCTGGTATTACCAGTACTGATACAGATGATGACATCATTGCTGCTATTGATACATATGGGGTTGTCACAAGAGTGGTGAGGGTGCACGACACACAAGGACTGGATGTTAATACTGTCATAGTAGAATTTGAGTCAGAAGCTACTGTAGCTACACTTGAACCGAATTTCCCCTTTGCGATACAGAGCATGAGCGACACTACTGTGAAGTGGCAGGTTAACCGTGTAGAAGTACTTACACAGCCTTCCACTAGCCAGAACCCAGATGCTGATAAAACTTCCCCTGACTCAAGTGATAGTAGTGAGTCTGACTCTGAATCTGACCATAATTCTGACCATAGTACTACACCCCTGATCAAACGAACCAGTAAGAAATGTGACATGATTAAGCCCCTCCCCCTCACTGACCAGTCACAGAAGAAAAAGACACCTGTTTCTGTCCAAAAGACACCTGTTTCTGTCCAAAAGACAACTGTTCCAGTGAAGAAGAAACAATCTAAAGTCAAGATGACTTTAGATGATAATCTGACCAACCCACCTGACGTGCAACGCATCGTTGTGGAGCATGTAATTAAAAATGAGATGAGTGCTTCTCAGCACCAGCCCAGATGGTTACGCTCATTCTCAGGCAGAGTACCCAGACCACCAGGTGAGGCTGATTATGACACATGGTGCCTCCATGTAGACATAATGTTTCAGGATGTCAGCTCAATTGATGTGCAGAGGAGGAAAATACTAGAAAGTCTGCTTCCTCCAGCCTCAGATATTGTAAAGCCTCTTGGTCCTTACGCCCATCCCCAAGAATATGTGAAGCTATTGGATTCAGCTTATGGCCTGGTGGAGGACGGCGAAGAAATATTCGTCAAATTCCTAAACACCAACCAGGACCTACCAGAGAAGCCATCTGAGTACTTACAGAGGCTGCAAGTTCTACTGACCACTGCTGTAAAGAGAGGTGGAGTGAAACAGGCCGATGCTAATCGTCACCTGGTAAAGCAGTTCAAGCGTGGCTGCTGGGACTCCCAACTTCTCCTACAGCTAGACCTCAAGCCCGACAAACCATCTGATTTTGCAGAACTGTTGCTGCAGTTGCGAACAGAAGAGGACAGAAAGGCTACCAAAATGGACAGGATGCACCGTCATCTTGGAGCTACCAAGTCAAAGGCAAATGTACACTCTATGTCTGAAGTCTCTCCATACAGTAACCCTGATGCAGGTGTACTCCAGGCATACATTGCTGAAACAGAGAATCTGAGAAAGCAGGTTGCTGAGCTACAGCTGCAGCTCAATTCCAAGACAACCAGAAAGGAGAGAAAATCTCAGGACAAGGCAGCTGAAACACTTGAAGACAAAGACCCACCTGCACACGGAGCTGAAGCTCAAGTTCACCAGGTGCCATCCCAGGCTGTCCCTAAACAGCCCAGGGCCTGGTTTTGCTTCAGGTGTGGTGAAAATGGCCACATAGCCAGGGCCTGTGAAAATGCCATCAACAAAGCTGCTGTTGAGCAAAAGCAAAATGAACTGAAAGCCAAGCAGGAAGAATGGCAGGCCAAGTATGGTCTATCTTTAAACTGGATCGGGTCCCAGTAGGGGGACATACTGAGACCACGATACCAGATCAAAGTCCCAAAGTGAAGGGGAAGCAGATAAAAATCAACAGCCAACAGACTGATGCCACTGAGGGTCAGCTCCCCAGTGGTTTAGTCGGTTCCAGATCTACTGCTGAAGTTAGCATCGAGGGAGTACAATGCTGTTGCCTCATTGACACAGGCTCACAGGTCACAACACTCTCTAAATCATTCCATGACAACTACTTACCTTCTCATCCTATCTTACCACTGGGAAACCTCCTTGAAGTAGAGGGTGCTGCTGGCCAAATTGTACCTTACCTCGGCTACATTGAGGTTGACATACTCTTCCCCCAGAGTTTTACTGGAGAAGCTGAATCAGTTAGCACTTTAGCTCTCATTGTTCCTGATTATAGAGCTAACACAGATGTTCCTGTTCTCATTGGTACCAACGTTCTCGACACCCTGTATGAAGGTTTTAAAGGCGAGTCGACTATACCTGAGAACTGTGCATATGCTTCAGTCATTAAGCATCTCCACAGCATATACATTGACAAGACACAAGACAATGGCAAAGTGGCAAAAGTCAAATTGCAGTCCAAGACAAGCATGGTCATACCAGCTGGCCAGAAAATGGCACTAACTGGATACACAAGAGATGTCCCAATTGTTCCCGGAGGTCTTCTTCTTGTGGAGCCTCCTGCCAATTCATACTTACCCAGTGGCTTAATTTTCTGCAGCTACATTATGTCAAGTCCACGTCAGACTTCATTCAAAGTCCCCATTCTTCTAAAGAATGAGACCAAACGTAGCATCACAGTGCCTGCCCATCGCACTCTGGCAGAACTCTCAGTCCCACTGTCTATTTTCCCATCACTCACCTCAACACGTGAAGCTCAAACGGAGCACACCGCTTCAGAACAACCCAGTTCCAAAGCTGAATGTTATGGTGCATGTCAAGTGAGTCCTGGGAGCCCAGTTCAGTATGATTTTGGCGATTCCCCTCTGTCAGAACAGTGGAAAGCCAGGATAACCATGAAGTTGAATTCCATCCCTGAAGTCTTTGCCAGGGAAGACCTTGATTATGGTCACACAACTGCTGTCAAGCATAAAATCCGCCTGTCCGATCCTACCCCTTTCAAGCAGAGGGCTAGGCCCATTCACCCGTCTGACTATGAAGCTGTTCGTCTCCATCTGAAAGAGCTGTACGATGCAAACATCATTCGAGAGTCTGAAAGTCCATTTGCTTCGCCAATAGTCGTTGTGAAGAAGAAGAATGGTAATATCCGCTTATGTGTGGATTACCGAAAACTAAACAACCAGACTATTAAAGATGCCTATGCTTTACCCAACATAGAGGAAACCTTTTCTGCCCTGACGGGATCGAAGTGGTTCTCCGTCATGGACTTGAAGTCCGGTTACTATCAGGTGGAAATGGAGGAGGAAGATAAACATAAGACTGCCTTCGTAACACCCATGGGATTCTGGGAATTCAATAGAATGCCCCAAGGAGTAACCAACGCTCCAAGTACATTCCAGAGGGTTATGGAGAAATGTATGGGTTCATTGAATCTCACAGAAGTCATTGTATTTCTAGACGACCTCATTGTGTTCTCTGACTCCCTTGAACAACATGAAGAGAGGCTCATGCGAGTTATGAACAGGCTGAAGGAATTTGGTCTCAAGCTGTCACCTGAGAAATGCCAATTCTTCCAGAAGTCAGTAAACTACCTGGGACACGTAGTCTCCGAGGACGGAGTGAAAACCAACCCTGACAAGATAGCTGCACTGACAACTTGGCCTAAACCAAACAACATCAGTGAGCTGAAGTCATTCCTAGGGTTCACAGGATACTATAGGAGGTTCGTAAAGGATTATTCCAAAATCGCAAAGCCTCTCAACGACCTCACTGCCGGTTATGTACCTGCAAAGAAAAAGTCAAAGCAGAACAAGACTTTCACTAGCAGTGACTTGAAAAAGCCATTCTGTGACAAATGGACACCATTATGTGAAGAGGCATTCAAAACACTCATCGAGAAGCTTACGACTGCACCTGTACTTGGTTTCGCCAATCCCAGGCAACCATACATTCTGCATACTGATGCCAGCTTGCATGGACTCGGTGCAGCTCTGTATCAAGAACAAGAAGGTCAAATGAAAGTCATCGCTTATGCCAGTAGAGGACTGTCTAACTGCGAACGAAGGTATCCTACCCATAAGCTCGAATTCCTTGCTCTAAAGTGGGCGGTCACCGACAAGTTCTTCGATTACCTTTACGGAGCTGAGTTCACAGTAATGACTGACAACAATCCACTGACTTATGCACTGACATCTGCAAAGCTTGATGCCGCAGGACACCGGTGGATTGCTGCACTGTCCAATTTCAACTTCAGTATCAAGTACAGAGCTGGAAAAAGAAACCAAGATGCTGATGGTTTATCCAGACGTCCGCATGAACCAGCCGAGCTGGATCTAAGCGCCATGGCTGAAGATAACAGAGTGCGACAGTTCATTTCGAAGTTTGTGGATGAAAGTGAGACAACTTTCCCCAAGGAAGCTGTCCAAGCCATATGTCAGAGACACCACTTGAAGTCTGAAGGAGACGGCGACTTCTTACCTGTCACAGTTGAGTGTCTTGCAATGGATGCAAGTGCAATCCCAGCGGAGTTCGTTCAAGACGATGAGCTCCTTGGATCCAACACTCTTCCCAGAATGTCACAGCAAGAATGGGCTGTTGAACAAAGAAATGATTCAGCTATCAACCGAATCATAGACATTGTCAAAACTGGAAAACGTCTGTCTTACCGTGTTAGGCAGAATGAAGAGAGGGAAGTTCAGCTGTTCCTCAGAGTTCAAGACCAACTTGTGTTAACCGATGAAGTCCTGTATAGGAAGCGCACAAATCAAGGCGATACTTCCTTTCAACTCGTCCTTCCCAAGAAGTACAGAGAAACAGCACTTCAAAGTCTCCACGATTCCCTTGGTCACATGGGTTTCGACCGGACCATGGATCTAGTACGCACCCGGTTCTATTGGCCAAGAATGAGTTTTGATGTGGATGAGAAACTCAGGACATGTGAAAGATGTATTCGTCGCAAGGCCAGAGCAGAGAAAGCTGCCAACCTTGTGAACATAGAGACCAGCCGGCCACTCGAGCTAGTGTGCATGGATTATCTCTCACTAGAGCCTGATGGCCGTGGAACAAAGAACATATTAGTGATAACTGACCATTTCACTAAGTATGCTGTTGCGGTGCCTACTCAAGATCAAAAGGCGAAGACTGTAGCCAAGACACTGTGGAACAGTTTCTTTATTCACTATGGTTTTCCTGAACGTCTACACAGCGACCAAGGTCGTGATTTTGAGTCTGCTGTTATCAAAGACCTATGTCAGCTCTTAGGGATAAAGAAGTCAAGGACTACTCCATATCACCCACGTGGAAATCCTGTCGAAAGGTTCAACCGTACCCTTTTACAGATGCTTGGAACTCTTCAGGAAGAAGACAAGATCAAGTGGCGTGACTTTGTACAACCTTTAGTCCATGCGTACAACTGTACCAAAAACGATACCACAGGGTTTTCCCCCTATCAACTAATGTTTGGGAGACAGCCAAGCCTTCCTATTGATGTTGCATTCGGGCTTACTCCTGAAGGGAAAAAGAAAGTCTCACACATTGAGTATGTGAAAAAGCTCAGAGAAAGTCTGCAGGAGAGCTACACACTTGCAGTGGAACACAGCAAGAAAACCGCTCTGCGCAACAAGCAGAGATGGGACTTGAAGGTTAGAGAGTCAATCCTGGAAGTTGGAGACCATGTCCTCGTCAAGAACGTGGGGATTCGAGGGAAGCACAAAATAGCTGACAGATGGAGCCAGACTGTGTACAAGGTACTGAAGCACATTGACAATTCCCCAGTCTATGTTGTGGTTCCACTTACCTCTGACGGTCCGGAGAGGACATTACACCGGGATCTCCTCCTACCGTGTGGATTCTTAGCACCATCAGTGCAAGATGAAGTTGATCAAGTTAAGCCTAAAGAACCAACAGTCAAACCACCACAGCAAAGTCCTGTGTCTAGTGTGGAAGAAGAGGAATGTTCACCTGAGAGTCAAGAGGAAGTAGAGTACTACTATCCAACTCAGGAGGAAGTGACTTACCCGACAATAACTGTTGAGCACGATATTCCCACAATTAGTGACATACCTACCCGAGAAGTACTAGAAGTGGAGATTACCCCTTCTATGTCAACTCTGAATCCTGAAGCGGAGGAATTCCAGCCTACGGAAGGAAGAGATGAGGGGAATAATGAGGATGAAATTCTGAGTGGAGAACCAGATATGAATGACAAAGTACCTGTGAATGAAGACAGGTTACCTGAAGAATACTTACCTATTGACTTACCTGTTGATGGAAATCCAGGAGTTGAAGAGGATGATACAAACCGAGATGAACCTGACTTACCTGTGGATGGAAATCCAGGAGTCGAAGAGGAACCTGTGGAGAAAGAATTGAACATGGAAAGAAAAGAGGAGAGAAAAACAGATGCCACATCTGTTGAAGAGGAGTCTGGAACGACTGAGGCCAATTCTATTCAGGAAGAGGATGTGCCGGAGGTCAGAAGGTCAGCAAGGAACAGGTCTGAGCCTAACAGGTTGTCATACAAGTCCCTTGGAAACCCCTTAACCCTTGTAATGCACTCTATACTAAATAGTCTTGACCAAGCGTTCACACAGGCCCTTGACTTTTCGAAACCAGTTGACTTTACAGTACCTTCCCCAGACATACTAGATGTATGACATCTCCTTACTAATTTGTACATGCAGGGACGCATGCAGATTCAGGGGGGGAGGATGTAACCCACATGAGTTGCACCAGCAACTATAGAGTTAATTTAGGATGACTAACACTGTTGTACATGTGGGGGCGCTAAAGAGTCCAAGATCACTATTTTCAGACAAAGAGGAAGAAGCAGCACAGAACAGCAGAGCAGAGCTGAACACAGACAGACAGTCACCACTCTGATACTGAGTTTATTCATTTAAGTTGCTGAGTTTGTTCTAAGTTTTGAGTCAACAGTCTACTGATGAAGCAGAGATGCCCTAGTCGTTTTCTTTTTGTGTTTTTCACTTTGTGATCTCTGGTGAGTTTTGTTTTAAAGTTTAATGTTAACCTGCTGCAGTGTGCACAGGTGATTTCATGCCACTGATGAAAGGAGCAGCCAATTAAGGCCAGTGCAGGCTGCAGTGAAGAAATGTAATCCCTTGTGAAAAGTAATCTAAGAGTACTAAACATCATTTAAACCAATCAGAGATGAATGTAAAGAAATGATTTTACTTTGAGTAATGATTGTGAGCCAATTAGGGATGTTTTATTGATGAACACTACTGTGTGTGGATCTGTGTGCTGTTATGCTGTCTGCTATGCCTCATGTTTGAAGCCAGCCACTCTGAGGGCTAGGTGAAGAGAGATACTGACTGTGAATGAATTAGCAGTACATTTTGGGTTAAGTCAACTAAATAAGTGGTGATGATAATACCTGCTGTGTATAATTAATACATTCCAGTTAATCTGAATTAAGTGTACATGTTATGCTAAAAGTGTACTTTGGCATATTTCAACTGACTGAGGTTTTACATTATGTCACCTGCTAATGTTACTATGGTCAGTGTGCACACAGATTGAATTAATTTGAACTGAACAGTAACAGATTTATTCTGCTTTATGCAGATTGTTTTTTTTGAACAGTTGATTCTGTTGATCAACTGAACCGGATAGATCTACAGATTCCAATCAGCTGGTCATCTCTCAGCGGTGAGGAGCCGTTGAGGGGTCTGCATCTATTCTCAGTGGTGAGGAGCCACTGAGTCTTCATCTTCATCATCATCGAAGGAGCATCATTGGTGCAGGATCAGAAGAGACAGATAAGCTTGAAATATCTGAATACAAGGCCTTTGAAACAAATACTACCCGGGTAGAACTGAACAAACTGAGCTCAAACTGACTGACTAAAACCATTGAACATTTTGACTGACTGACCAAGTGTTATTTTTGGGGGTTTTGTTTTTGTGTGTATGTATTTTATTTTATTAGCATAGGGTTTTCACATTTCATATTTCATTAGTTAGTTAAAATAAAAGTGCTGAGAACTGCCCTTGGCTGAAAACATATTCCGTTGCTTCATTCACTCCTTGCCCAACCTTGACTTCTGATTATTTGCATTTATGCTAAATGTTCGAATGTAGCACTACAAGTCACAAGTGTTACAATAGCAACAACAGCTGCGAAAGAGGTTCCCGGATTGAAAGGTATAGTTATTTATAGGGGTTCCCGGCAGGGCCGGAGTGGGCCTGTCTGGGCCATAGGGACCCATACACCCTTCCAGGCCACCCTACCCAAACACTAGGCAACATGAAAACACATGAACGCGCCTGCCACCTGCACTCACACACATGTAACAGCCTTACAGAGCTTCAGTTCTGTTTGGCTGAGATGTTTCTTGTAAAACAAAACACATAAAAAAATAATATACTAATATATACCACCCACTGTAGGCCTACAGAAGTAGTCACTACAACACTCGCTTCTGTGCAGACAGTGCAGTATGTCACAGGACCAATCATATGAAGACAACAGTTACAGCATTTTTCCTTTCCACATGGGCTAAGTAATCACTGAAAATATGAACCAACAGTCACACTAGAAAGTGTTCTATATCCAGTCCATATTATTTATATGGTATACAATTAAATAAAAATATAGTATTATTTTGTCAGCAAAGCATTTAGATGTCAGCTTAATATATCAATATTATATGCAAACGCCAATGTTCAATGTAAAACTGTACAATCTAGTACTGTACTGTATTATCACTGAGTAGAGCTCTGCGTGCACCTCTCCCCCGGAATAGAATCATCACTATCTGCTATATAGTAGTTCCATTCTGCTAGTAGTGCTATGGAACCTCCTATTCAGTTAGGAAGACATTGTGGAATAATTACTGGAACTAACAAGCACTAGTGGCCTCCACCCTACAAACAACATACCACATAGCTAGCTTACAGATTGTCTGTTTCAACAGCACAGCAGCTTCAAATTTGTCTCTATCCCACCTAGGGTTGGACACGGTAACCGCCGTACCGCCGTACCGCGGTAAACCGAGGTCTACCGCGGTGTCAGTGTGCTTACCGCGGTAAAAAAAGACAAAAAAAAGTCTATTTTTTATTGGAAAACAAGCGAGTTTTAAAACAGGGGAGAAGCGAGGACCGCATGCGCTCCATGCCGCTCTGCTCTGGGCCGTGTACCACAGTTTGGAAGCCACATACGTCACTCTCACTCTCAGAGACACAGACAGTCACTGCTGCTGCCTGCGTAGAGGAGTACAGAGCAGCGTAAACTTTCTTTGTAATCCACACGACACAAGGATGTTAATACATACCTTGTGTTGTGGCATATCTTTTTTTATTCATACGGATTACTGGCGGAGCGCGGGCCGCGTGGACTAAAACGAAAATGAAACTATTTTACTTTTTCCATCGCGTCGCACGTTGTGCCCGTTCGGCGGCGCGTCGGAGATTTTATAACCTTTTCTGTCAAGTCTTGTAACTAAAACCTGTATATAGCAGCACTCAATCACTGGGATTTGAGAGTTGAGACGTGACGTGAGTTTACAGAATCACTGTACACGATCTGACTACCCGTCCTCTTCTGGTTTGTTCACACAGCTGTTTGTGTCTGAAAAGCTATACTAGCTAGCCTACGTTACTATGGTAACCCGACCATAGACCATAGTGCAGATCTAAAAGCTCAGAACGCGTCGCGGATGCAATGTGTTGTGAGCTTGTAGATCTGCTCCTTTCAAAGCCATACCCGCTGTGCTGTACGGAGAAGTATAACTCGGGCGGTCAGGCTGTGTCGCCTCTCCACTGTGGAGAGGCGACTTTAGGGAAGATGATTGCAATATTTTGGCTTATCGCCGAACCTTAATTAATAGATACGGGGGTGCGGTAATTACCGCAGTACCGTCGGTAAATGGGAAGACGGTAATCGCGGTAACAAAATGTCGATACCGCCCCAGGCCTAATCCCACCAAAACATCAATCAATCAGGTAGCCACATGTATCACAGTCAAGCTGAAATTATATATAAAATGACAACAATAGTGTAGAATATGCCTTATGGTGTATGAAACTCCAACTCAGTACAATGTTTCCCATTTCTTAACTTCTGTCCATACATTAGCATAATCACTTAGTAGTGTGGTCTCAGGGATAGATAGCACCTTAACTCTGCAGCCACACAGAGGCGCTCCAACACAAAATTGCACCAGTTATTTTAGAGTTGTGCATACTAGTATCCACCAAATGTTTCCTCCAAACCCTCAAGTGTAACTTGAGAGTCATTACAGACAGACAGATATTGAAACAACTTACTTGTTGCTGCATCATTCCCGGATTGATGCGTGGCGGCGGCGGAGGCGGCGGCGCACCAGATTCGTCCCGGCATTCCCGACCGTCAAACCGGGCCTGGTTCCCGGTCTAAGCGGGTTGGAGCAATGCTGAGCAGATTCATTTGAGGACGGCTCCGCTCTTCTGGGTCCAATAGGGGGGAGGGGGGGGTTGTGTTTGATGCCAGGCCATGAGTCTGACATCCGGAATGGCCAGCGCTGGGAGCAGGTCTGATCCATGTTCCACACTTCATCTGACTGCACGTCAGCAATATTGCTGCCGTGCAGTCTAATATCTGGACGCCACTAACAGCACTGATTCAACAAAATGTGTCTGGAACCGTTCTGTCACAGCCAGCCAGAGTAATCAGACTGTCTGCTGAGGCGTATACTGAACTGATGATCACTGTCCTGCTCCTCTGGTGCAGGAAACACAGCAGACACGTTGAAGGTCTAACACAGCGGTTCTCAATTAACCTGTGGGTCGGGACCCCCAGGGAGGGTCTCCCAATTATTCTGGAAGGTCCCCAGATGATTGACTTAATGTGCAACATTGTTTTCTCACTCAACAAAACAACAAAGTTTAAGTGTATAGAGCGTTTATGCACAGTTCTAAAGTGACAATTTAAGCACTTTTTAATATTCTAAAATGGCAAATTAAACATTGGCCAAATTGTCAAATATTAGAGGCAGAAATTGTGAAAATAGCTGATCTACATGCTCACGATGCCTGAGGCGTTGTGAGCATGTAGATCGGCTATTTTCACAATAGAACCGTGTTACACGAAATGTAATTCCTCAACTCTTAGTGCCTGCTGGTTTAAAACTGTGTTCAACATCAGCCAGTTCATCAAAAGTTCCATGTGGTGCCATAATCACACCACACTTCCATTCCATATCACACCACACTTCCATTCCATATCACACCACACTTCCATTTCATATCACACCACACTTCCACTCTGATCACACTGAGAGCAAAGCATGCAACACGTTGCCACAAGACATTTTCAGTGGAAGCTGACATCCGACAATTGTAGCTTTTGACACCCACTACAAAGCAAGAAAATAAAAGATGAACGCAGCGTTGGTTTTGACAGAACATTTTGATGCACTGTAGTTTTTAGTCATAGTCTTTTGAATAAAAATGAATTCAGTTTTAGTCATATTTTGGGGTGCGTATCGTTGTTCGACGTCTCATTACTCCGACGTTGCGTTCGTCCTACTCTCCACATTACACTATCTCTATCTCTAACCCTAACCACACTTTCATAATCCTCTGATCTTTAAGTCATCAGAAATGTGATACGATTTTAGCCGACTAAATCTACAGTTGATTTTGTCGAAGAAAAAATATATATATTTTGGCAGGCTTTGATGATGTTGTAATGGCTGATTTACACTGGGTTGCATGCTGAAAATGTCTGATCTACAAGCTCACAACGTGTCGCAGTGCGACGCGTTGTGAGCTTGTAGATCAGCTATTTTCATTTTCTGATGGTTTCACAAACCCTTGTTCATTTTAGCACAAGCGTTTCTAATAAATAACACTAACAGTGACTCAGGGACAGTTTAGCTGACCATGCCTGCCTTGGTCATTTTGAAACGCATCTGCAACACTCCCTCAGCTAGCTGATGAAGCGAAATTATTTCAGCAGCACCTAACATTTTCATTCACACACAACATTTTCATGGATTGCGGGATTAAACTCATCCGGGTTTATATTTCAGAGAGAGAGAGAGAGAGAGAGAGAGAGAGAGAGAGAGAGAGAGAGAGAGAGAGAGAGAGAGAGAGAGAGCACCGTCTGAAGGTCAGGGGAACGACCACGCCAGCCAACGATCAAGTGTTGAAGATGGCAGAAGTGGTAATTGCTTTTTTCTGTGGAGCAGCAAATTATGCTTCTCAGAGTGGATTTGTTTTTTTTACGACAAGCAACATTTTCCTTCCTTATGAATGTATGTGCGAGCGTGTGTGTGTGTGTGTGTGTGTGTGTAGGCTATTATTAGTTTGATTAATTGTTGCACCCCTAAATGTGACACATATTATGTTCAATCTTATCACATGGAGTTCCAATGCATTTGGAAAGCTTCTCCAGCTGACCGCAATTTGCCACCCAAAGAGCCAGTAATGCGAGGTATAGATTATTAGATTAGTAAGAGTGACATTTATTCTCCTCCTAAACATTGTTTACATTCTCTCCCCCCGCCAGGTCATTTCCTGCGTGTTAACTGTGTGAATTATAAATCCATGATTAAGACGCTGACACGTTTAGGGTTTAATTTGTTCGTCACACTATATGGTCTGCATTTTAATAAATAATATAAAACACTAAGTTTAAGAGTACGGTCTGTGTGCATTAAATTTCATTTTTTTTTAAATGATTATAGTATGCTTTAATTACGTTTGTTTTTATTTTTTATTATTATGCTATTCCTGTGATGTCAGCCTCATCTTGATTCCTGAATACACTTGCATATCATAATAAATGGATCTTATTTGGGGTTTTAATAGAAGTCAAGTCATTGTACCAAACAAATTATATTCATTTGTTAAACTCCAAGGAAACCCATTATGAGCCATAAAACTAATAATAAATAAATCAGTAAAACAAACTTCCCTGCAAAATAAGGCCTACAGAAAACAGAATAAACTAGAACTGCACTCTGTCGAGGTGCCAACTTGCGACTTGTGCGCCATGAGGTGCGCTCACCACTGACTTCACCAGGAATGCTGGTTCCTCATTGGCTGTTAATGATGATGTTGCCAGAATTGCTGGTCCCTGATTGGGCTACGGGCTTAAACAAAGAAGGACACAGACATACATACGCAGCCGAATGCAGTACTTGCGCGCTCTGCTGGTGCAAGTAACGCCATCATAAAGATGCAATTCTGGGAAATTGCAAGTGTGGTTGCCATGACGCGAGTCACACGTGCAAATTAATTCCGTCTTACCATTTGAATTCTCCCCTTTCAAGTCAATGGGGAAAATGTATTCACTAATAAACTAATGGCCATATATGGAGATCTCTGTGTCAGTTAGGGTTGCCACCCGTTCCGTATAATACGGAATCGTTCCGTATTGG
>NC_137819.1:17687657-17810157 GCF_963921795.1 Nannobrachium achirus
TTGACCCATCTCTTGGATCAGTGAGCCGTAGCCGTGCCGCTCTCGGGAAAACAGTATTGGTTATCTAACCCCCCAATCCAACCCTTGATGCTGAGTGCCAAGCAGGGAGGCATTGGGTCCCATTTTGACAGTCTTTGGTACAGTATGACCTGACCGGGGCTCGAACTACCAACCTCCCTGTCTCAGGGGGGGCAGACACTCTATAGAGCACAAGGCCACTGAGATGTTTCATTGTGCTCCCTAGCGTGCAAATGTAAGAAAATCTAATCAGGCACGAATGTGTGGGACCTAGCCTATATGGGGATTTGTGTAATTTGTGTCATGATCATCTTTAACTATGCCATTTGATTTACGGTTCAAGAGTTATAGGCCAAAACCTGAAGCGGCCTGTTATAGTGCCATGAGGCTGATCACAAAGTTCTTTCTTGGCCTATTGAGAAAAGTTACCAGCAATGTTGGAAAATAGCTGTTCACAGACAATCAGACTGACAGGGGTGAAAACATAATATCCATGCTTGGTGAAGATAACAATGTATTGCCTCGAAGAAACATGGAGCCAAGTAAACAATGAACCTACAGTAGCATCTGTCTAAACAATATAATATCTATCATTTACATCACATTCTTAACCAATCTGAAACAAATCTACAAGACAAAACCTGAGAGCAATAAAATGACCAAGATATATCTGCATTGTAAACTAGCATGGGAAACAAGAAGTGAGTGCTAGGGGGTGAGGTGAGGTCTGAAGAGGTGAGTGCTAAGGGATGAGGTGGATTCTAAAGAGGTGAGTGTTACGAGTATGGTGGAGTATGAAGAGGTGAGTGCTAGGGAGTGAGATGGAGACTGAAAAGGTGAGTGGCGTGCTATCTGAAGATCCCAATGGAAATAAGCCACAGGCTTTCTTGGGTTCAAAATCCTCTTAGCAGACCTTCTATAGAGCTGTACTTTCCTGTGCTTTAGTTTTGCAAACTGCTAATAAAGTATTCAATCAATCAATGAGGTGGGATTTGAAGAAGTGAGTGCTAGGGGGTGAGGTGGAGTCTGAAGAGGTGAGTGCTATTGGGTGAGGTGGAGTCTGAAGAGGTGAGTGCTATTGGGTGAGGTGGAGTATGAAGAGGTGAGTGCTAGGGGGTGAGGTGGAGTATGAAGAGGTGAGTGCTAGGGGTGAAGTGGAGTATGAAGAGGTGAGTGCTATTGGGTGAGGTGGAGTCTGAAGAGGTGAGTGCTAGGGGTGAGGTGGAGTATGAAGAGGTGAGTGCTAGGGGGTGAGGTGGAGTCTGAAGAGGTGAGTGCTAGGGGTGAGGTGGAGTATGAAGAGGTGAGTGCTAGGGGTGAGGTGGAGTATGAAGAGGTGAGTGCTAGGGGTGAGGTGGAGTCTGAAGAGGTGAGTGCTAAGGGTGAGGTGGAGTATGAAGAGGTGAGTGCTAAGGGTGAGGTGGAGTATGAAGAGGTGAGTGCTAAGGGTGAGGTGGAGTCTGAAGAGGTGAGGTGAGTGTAAAGAGTGCTATTGGGTGAGGTGGAGTCTAACAAACTGCTACGGCTCATGTGTTTATTTTCCACAAGGCGATTTCTACTTCATGAAGTATAATACCCCAGGCATTCCATGTACATTTCCTCTGTGAGAGTTTGTTCCATACAAGATGATGATGGGTAAAGTATGATTGAACCACTTAAACATTGTGTTCCTGTATGGAACAATCGGAACAACCTCGGCTAAAATGTAGAAACAACGGACAAAGGAAGGAAACAAAAAGCCTGAAAAGGCCATACTGTTGTACTATAAATAATGATATTCAAACCCTTCAGTTCTATAAATAAAGCTTGATATTATAAACCTTAGTTCACACGACAATATGTCTAATGTGTGATTGACCACGCCCGTCTTCACCTCTATAAATAGTTCATCTTAATGACAGACACTTCCTGTTACCAATCCCCTACAGTAGTTTTGACTCATAATTTCCACAAAGTAATAAATGTACAAAAGACAGACAGACAGACAGACAGACAGACAGACAGACAGACAGACAGACAGACAGACAGACAGACAGACAGACAGACAGACAGACAGACAGACAGACAAACAGACCTGAGACATAGCCTGGAAAACCAGACGAATCTGCCAGTGTGAAAATGAAAGTGTCTGGCCACCCGAGGCAGACAGTATACAGACAGTTTGACTCATTGACATACAGACTGACTGGCTGACTGACGAACTGATGGGAGGGAGGACAGACTGACGGACGGACGGACGGACGGACGGACAAAAAAGAAAGGAAAGGAAAGATGAATTAATTTGAATTGAGTCAAAGTGCTTTATGCAAAACGTTAAGACCTGCGTTTTTCTTTGAGTTTGTTCCAGATTGCGTGGTGAATAAGAACTGAACGCTACGTCTCAGACGACCTGAGAGGTCTGGATGGTCTCTAACGTACAATATCAGATATGTATTTCGGCCCAAAAACCTGCTTTAGCAGTAGCCTATTTGGATATCGTCTCTGTCAGGTGTAAACCTGATTATGTCAAAAACTGTTGCTTTTGAAGATTCAAAAGCATCAAAAGTAGCAGATCTGCATTCTCTTGTAGCTCTGCTATTCTTTTGATGCTTTTGCATGACGTTGTAGTCTGATCAAGTAGGGCGTTAAATGTTAAATGTTTGTTTTCAGACATTTAACGACTTCAACCCCCAATATTTTGCAAACTTGACCTTTGGCCCGATAATTGGTCTGCTCTTTTTCTCCCTGTTCGCCAAATCTCTTTTCCGAAAACAGACGATCTACAAGCTCACAACGCGTTGCGCTTGGAGATCTGTTATATTCGGCTAATGTTCCCCCCCAGAATAGGGATGCGAGGGTTCAAGTAGTTAATGTAAAAATGCAAATAAATAAAGTACCTATCAAAACAAAGATTTGGCAGCCCCACTGCAGTATCTCTGAAGACCCCCTAGGGGTCCCGGGCCCCCGGTTGAAGACCCCACGATAATCAGTTGATAGGGATTCAACTGTATTTGAGAACACACAATGTGAACAACTGAGGGGGGAGGGGGGAGGGGGAGGGCGGAAGGGGATCGATGTGGATGAGCATTGATGATGACAATGCAGAGGCAGGGTTAGCTAAATTTAGTAAGAGGGAAACACTGCAGATAAAGATACTATACGCACCGATGTCACTCGTCAGCGAGGAGCTCAGACAGGCAGATGGGGAAACAATGCACTCATGGTTGTTTTGGACTGAACTGTGGTTTCTGTGACCATTATCGTACGTCTTAGTTCCATTGAAACCTTAGATAAGCCTTTGCCACGGCCTCCAAAATAACCTGATACTGTGTGACTCACTACGCACAACTACAGTGACCTTCACGGAGATGACAGCACTTCAACGGAAGAGCAGATTAAATGCAATATGATTTAAGAAGTACTCATGGTTTTGGATTGAGTGAAAGTAGCAAAACCACAGTGTGAAACTAATTTGTTACACTTAATAGCCCTGCATTGAAATCTCACTGAAGTCAAAGTAAATGGTATTAGCATAGAAAACATAAAGTAAAGTAAAAGTGCATGCAGAATGTTATTTCAGATCTCATACAGTACTGTCTCTACATCTTGTTACTGGACTGTCAGTTGTGTTCAAAAACAGCCAATTTGACAAGCTCACGACGATGATGCGTTGAGTATAGGCATCAGCACCCATTTTCAAAAAAATATATAAAGATATATTAATAATTAATTGTGTTCATCATTAACTAGTCCTTGCCTGCCTAGATATGTGCTCCGAATTATGTGCAGTTTGGGTTATGATTGTGCACGGTATGAGGGATTGAAGTAGGAGTCTCAGAAGTATAATGTTGGAGAACGCAGACGTACAGTATTAGTGATGTCAGTTATCTCCAAATTTGGGCACTGTTTCGTATTAGTGACAGGGACATGCTGGGCCCCTGATTCAGCCCGGGAAAAAGAGTTGGAGAGGCCCTCATTGCGCGCTATAGAGAAAGATCTCTCTCTATAGCGCTGCTGCTACTCAAAGATTTGCCATTTCATATCATGACAAGTGACAAGCCAGTGGGCCAATTACATGAGTTATATTTCGTTGTTGTCGGGTGGAAACCTTGTATGTCCAAAACCGTTTGTTTTGTATTTATCATTTTAAAAACAGCGAGGCGTTGTGTGCCTGTAGATCTGCTGTTTTCACTAGTTTTGTGCAACGGCCTTGTATGATGAAGCAGGGCTTTGCTTTGCGAAAAAATGTACAAAATGGAACGAAGGCCGACATTTTATTTTTAATTTTTTCCTAATGGCCAGCCTGGACCGGCCGGGAATGAGCCGGCCGTTCGGGAGTTGTCCCGCTTTTCCCTATGGCCAGCACGTCCCTGATTAGTGATGTCAGCATGCGTGTACTGTATCCACAACTTTCCAACATCCCATCGTGCATTGTGCAGAAGGTGAGCGGCATTTCCGGCGTCGCAGCCGAGTGTGATCTACAAGCTCACAACGGTTGCATCTGCAACGCGACGTGAGCTTGTAGCCTATGTCTGCTGTTAATCGGAAGTGTCCCGCGGATAATGCTACAGTAAAGTCTTGCGGAAACAGGTGGATATCAGACATCGGACAGGCATACATTTGGTAGTTTATTGCGACCAAAGGTTGCAGTTTACTATGAGAAACGGCACATCATGTCCGTGTCTGTCCGTGTCTGTCCATGAACGCTTTTTTACGGTCTATGGGTTTGCGGCTCTGACATCACGCTACTCTCATCACTGTGATGTCAGGGGAACCAAATCCCTTTTATGCCCATATATGGAGATCCCTGTGATGCCAGGGGAACCAAATCCCTTTCATGCCCATATATGGAGATATGTAGATCCCTGTGATGCCAGGGGAACCAAATCCCTTTTATGCCCATATATGGAGATCCCTGATGTCATCAATATTAAGCCCATATCTGTGAATATCTATGCGTACCAGGGGTCTCCATATTTGGGTAACTGGTCCGATATACACCACTGGCTAAAAATGTACAGTCGAGTAAAAGAAAAGTACCTCAAAATTGTATTTATTATATTTAAGTCCAGTACTTTAGTAAATGTTGTTACTGTCCACCACTGTAGATAAGCCATTATTACCATGCCCTAAACCAGTGGTCCTAAACCTTTTCAGGCCGTGACCCCAAAAATAATCATATTTTGACTGGGGACCCCCAAAATAATCATATTTTGACTGGGGACCCCCAAAATAATCATATTTTAACTGGGGATCCCCCACCCTGCACAATCACTTGGAATTGTATCAGTTGGCATTACATTTGGTTTGACTCGATCTATTCCGTTAAAATAAAAATAGCAGATCTACATCATGCTCACAACGCCTCGCAAGCATGTAGATCGGCTATTTTCACAATTTCAGCCTCTAATATTTGACAATTTGACCAATGTTTGACCAGAGGTAGACTACTCTGTACACTTCAACTTTATGTTGGTTTGTTTACTGTTGAGTGAGAAAACAATGTTAACATTTGGCTTAACATCTGGGGACCCCTCTGGGGGTCCCGACCCACAGGTTGAGAACCACTGCCCTAAACAAAGTGCCAGTGGATGAGTCACCCAGTGACCTTATGGGCCAGGTGACAATAGCATCCATGTGTGAGCAGATTAGACTACAGTGATGTCACACACAATGGAGCCACTGTCCACCGCTTGGCATTCAGAAAGGTCTTATCTGTAAGGGTGGTGCTGTGATGCAACCATAGTGTTTTCGGAGCTGGATTGTGTTTGATTCCCATTTGACTACTACTAATAATACTATAGCAGGGGTCTTCAATAGGGGGTCTGGGATCCCTAGGGGGTCCTCAGAGTTACTATAGGGGGTCCTCCAAATCTTTGAGTGATAGAAACCTTTTTTATATTAACCACTTGAACCCTTGCGTCCATAATATATTATAGAGAACTTTAGCCAAAAATAGCAGATCTAAGTGAGCATGTAGATCTGCTATTTTCGGCAAAAAAGGTTTGGTGTAGAGGGGAAAAAGAGCAGACTAAGTACTGAGTGAAAGGTCAAGTTTATTAAGTATGGATGGTTCAAATGGTTAATTATCTGAAAAATACAAATGGACATGAATCCAAAATACACTAATGATTGTGCTGTCAAATAATGAAACTCTATGGAATCTATGAAAAAGTTGTGGGGGTCCTTGCTTCATCTCTCTCTCAACCAAGGGGTCCTTGGCCTGAAACATTGAAGACCCCTGTACTATACAGTAGCAGTCTATTTGAGCTCTGGTAGTGATGTTGCATGGATAATATACTGCACTTTTGACTCCACTTGTTTCTAGGATTAAGGGGAAAACATACATTATGAATTACCCACTCAAGCCCTGTTTCAAATAATATAGTGAAAATAGCAGATCCAGAAGCTCACAACGCATCACAGAGTGACGCATTGTGAGCTTACTGATCAGCTATTTTAAAAACACTTGAAACATTTTGAAAGAAATTTGAGCCACTGTCCACATCCTGACATTCAAAAGGCCTTATCTGTACAGGTGGTGCCGTAATGCGACTATTGTTTTTGTAGTGGGATTGTCTTTTGATTCCAATTTGACTAACACTGACATACAATATAGCAGTGTATTTGGCTGGCTGTTTTCAGCTCCGGAGGTCCGGACCGATACAGATTATACATTGGCACCCGGACCTCCGGAGATGATACAGGATTCATTTGTACCGCTGTGAGTGAAGTGGGTGCTGTTTTGAATACATCCAGCGACTGTGGTTTGCAAACCTCTTGTCCCCAAGGCAGGACAAAGGACCAGTCAGCATGTCAAGGTACACCTGTCTTCATATTAGGGGTGTAACGATACATTTTAATAGCGATTCGATACGCATCATTCACGATACATGGTTAACGATGCGATACATGGTCGATATTGGTTCATTCGTGGCGATACGATACGATACGATTCAATGATTTAAAATCGATATACCGGTAGTAACTATTTAGCAAAGAAATTAAATCTGTGTGAAAAGTGTGGATAGTGCAGGTTTTTAAGGGAAACGTGTATTATTATGGATATAAATAAGTAAATACTGTGATTATCTGCCAAACACATGGACATTGTATATTGACAAACCTGCACCTTGACATGAACCCAGTGATTACACACATTTATCGATAGACCACTGTAGCTATAATATGGAAAGGAAAAGTAATAAATACAATGCACAAGTAGGTATATCGATACAATCGATTCTTTGCACTGCCGATTCGATACGATACAAAATCAAACAATACGATTCGATTTTAGCTGTTTTCATTTCGATATACTTTTTAAGTTAACTTAAAAACGATATTTTGATGCAGTTACTATATCGTTACACCCCTACTTCATATCCATAGAAAATGAGCCTCTATAACATGTGCTATCACACTGTAAACATGTTTTTTTACTAGTGTATAGTTGTATACTGCTGCTGCTTGTATTGTAAATTGACTTGTCTTGTATATTTATATAGGTAGCTTTTTGTGTTTGTCTAATTATTACAACTAGTCCTGTGCCCGGCGGGGTGTGCACAGGGGAGTTAACAGTATCCGAGGGATTGAATGTAGGAGTCTCAGAAGTAATGTTGGAGTGCCCGTTGGGCAGATCCTTATGCCCATACATGGTGTTCCTTGTCCAGGCCAGTCTATGATGTCAGTACTATGACGTCAGAGTATGACGTGATGTCAGCATGCAGATGGTCAGACGGACGGACAGACAGACATTCGCTAAATTAATAGTTAGATGTCTGAAGTGCCAAACATTGTTTTTGTAGGCCTACTCTTATCAGTTCAGTAATATTAAACCACAAATCACAAATCACAAGTTTAAAAAGCATTTGAGGATAAAACAAAGTCCAGCATTTATTTCCATTGTGGAGCTCTTGCAAAGAACGACAATTTCACAATCCGTGTGTGTGGCAATCAGCTATCATGAATACAACAATTTCTTTTTAAATGCCAACACATCATAACAACAGCGAACAAATCAAGACACAACAAGATAAACGTTTATCATCTTCATCATCAGTTCAACAGAAACCTAATTTAATCCAAACAAAACAAGGTATTACAATATGTGTATAGTAGGGGTGTAACGATATAGTAACTGTATCGAAATATCGTTTTAACTTAAAAAATCGAAGTAGATCGAAATGAAAACAGCTAAAATCGAATCGGATCGTTTTATTTTGTATCGTATCGAATCGGCAGTGCAAAGAATCGATTGTATCGATACTGCCTACTTGTGCATTGTATTTAGCATTTTTAAGAAGAAAAAATGAAAAGGAGGGGTTTAATTACTTTTCCATTCCATATAGCTACACTGGTCTATCGATAAATGTGTGTAATCTCTGGGTTCATGTCAAGGTGCAGGTTTGTCAATATACAATGTCCATGTATTTGGCAGATAATCACTGTTGACTTATTTATATCCATAATAATACATGTTTCCCTTAAAAACCTGCAATATCCACACCTTTCACACAGATTTAATTTATTTGCTAAATAGTTACTATATCGATTTTAAATAATTAAATCGAATCGTATCGTATCACCATGAATGAACTAATATCGTCCATGTATCGTATCGTCAGCCATGTATCGTGATATGTATCGAATCGCTATTAAAATGTATCGTTACACCCCTAGTGTATAGTGTACTGCCCCCATGCCCTCACTGCCTTGTTAAACCTCTGCATACAGATTACCAGAGAGAGAGAGAGTGCACGTGCGTGCGTGTGTGTGTGGGTTGTTCAAGGTTGTACTTGTAAGTAAAACATATTTTAGTAGATTTTTAGACAATGCAACAGCATAAATAATAACAACAACAACAAAAATGATAAAATCAAGAGAGTGCCAAATCAAACAAAGAATAAAAGAGAGCATCATGTGTATATCTGCATATCATTTTGGTATATTTCATACTCCAACATAATTTTTTGTCTGTTTGTTTATTTGTTTGTTTGTTTGTTTTTATTCACAGCATTCTACATACAAGAGATTTTGGTAGGTGCAGCTCAATCTACTGTAATAGTGTGTCTACAAGTGTGTGCATGTGTGCGTGTGCACACATGCGCGTGCGCGCGTGCGTGGGCGGCTGGGTGGCAGTGGGTGGGGATGGGGCTCTTTGTTAAGAGAAACAGCCATTTTTATCCCTCTATGTGATATTTCGGGACACAAAGCATGAGCAGGAACCCAGACTGATTGAAGGACCGTCCTGCTATTGAGGGCACTGGACACTATAAAAAGAAACAGAAATTCACCCTTTGAGTTGAAGGAGTTCCTTAAACCAAATAATGACTATTTATAATGATCCCTATTAGCCTCCTCATTCGGGTGACACATTCGGCAAAAATAGACAATCTACAAGCTCACAACGAGTCGCAACACAATAACGCCTTGTGAGCTTGTAGATTGCCTATTTTTGGTGAAGATATTTTGTGTAGAGGGAAAACAGGAGCGGGGGGGGGGGGGGGGGGGGTTGTCCTAGTTTAGAGTCCCATGGGATTCTGGTCAAGGATTCAGCCCCTCTTTGACTACAGAGTCCACGTATTGCTACGCCCCAAAAACCCTGAAAACAAGGCTCCAAACAGCCCAAAACAAACTAATTAGGGTCCTGCTTAACCTTCCCAGGCTCACCTCACCGCTACTCATCAGTCAAGCGTGGGGTGGCTCAGAGTAGATGACAGAGTACAGCATCTTGCAATGGGCCTGGTGTACAATATGTATTCAAAATACACTGATGATTGTGTTGTCAAACAATGAAACTATATGGAAGCCATGAAAAGGATGTGGTGGTACAGTACCTGCTTCATCTCTCAACTAAGGGGTCCTTGGCCTGAAAACGTTGAAGACCCTTGGTCTAGAAGGTGTAAGTGGATCAGTCAGACCTTTTCATACCAGAACCCCTTTTTACGGAGGACGATTCCATACCTGATTTAAAATGCAATTTTGTATGAATTAGGATTCAAATCCCCTGAGCAAGCAGGAAACCAGGTTCAAATCCGGGGAAGAAGAGGAAAGTTACATAGCTTTAAATGTGACTCTGTGGGGGTCATGACCTGGTGAGTCAACAACAGTAGACTTTACTGTAAGTAAAGTTGTGTCTTCAGTACACGTGTTAAAGGTTTGAGGAAAAGTACAGAGCCAAGTGTGTGTGTGTGTGTGTGTGTGTGTGTGTGTGTGTGTGTGTGTGTGTGTGTGTGTGTGTGTGTGTGTGTGTGTGTGTGTGTGTGTGTGTGTGTGTGAAACATGTTAGGATGACGTTCATGTCCGTCACACACGTACGGTTCTTAAAAAGTAGCAATATCATAAAGTAGAAATACTCTATATAAGAAAAGGTCCTGTATTCAATATTTTATGTGAGTATTCAAATACTTACAGCAGTAAAGAATACTATTTTTTCACAACTTATTTATTTATGTATTTTACTTTTTCAAAACCAGTCAATCTGCAAGCACATACCGTACAATGTTGCAATGTGATGGCGGTTGTGTACACTTTTAAATTGGCTATTTTCGGTTAATGTATTTAGTAATCTAAACCTGCAATTATTATATACTAGAAGCTGAAGCGTCTAGTCGGCGACCTGGCCAACTCGGGAACGATGTAATTAGGGAATGAATGCCCCGCCCTTTAATGCAAACCCCATTATACCTGTTGTCATAGGACCCGTTTTGACCATCTGTTTGCCTGTGTCCATTTATGCCCATATATGGAGATATCTGTTATCTGTCTGTCTGTCTGTCAGTGTCCATTTTATGTCCATATATGGAGATCACTGCAGATATAGTTCTGGGTCCATTTTATGCCCATATATGCCCCCATTATACCTGTTGTCATAGGACCCGTTTTGACCATCTGTTTGCCTGTGTCCATTTATGCCCATATATGGAGATATCTGTTATCTGTCTGTCTGTCTGTCTGTCTGTCTGTCTGTCAGTGTCCATTTTATGTCCATATATGGAGATCACTGCAGATATAGTTCTGGGTCCATTTTATGCCCATATATGCCCATATATGGAGATATCTGTCTATTTGCGTCCATTTCATGCCCATATATGGAGATCTCTGTATCTGTCTGTCTGTGTCCCTTTATGCCCGTATATGGAGATCTTTGTGATTCTGCGTAAATTTTATGCCCATATATGCCATTTGCGTCCATTTTATGCCCATTTATGGAGATCTCTGTATCCGTCTGTCTGTGTCCCTTTATGCCCGTATATGGAGATCTTTGTGATTCTGCGTCCATTTTATGCCCATATATGCTATATATGGAGATATTCAGAGATTTTTTGTTGACTCATGTGGCGTACGTGATGTCAGAGCCTTTTATGAAGTGATGTCACAATGAGTCAGAGCTTTCGCCGATTTCCTCCGGAACAGCCTGATGTCAACAATCAACCCGGCATAAGGAGATTCCGAACGTTTCGCGCCGGTTCGGGAAAACCGCGCGTCGGGTCGGGTCGAGACCCGGCACTGCACTCCGTGCCGCGGCGGGGAACGCGCGTGCCGAATCTGAAGCCGGTGGGACGAACGGTTCTCGAGATACGCGGATTACAGACACACACACAGACAGACAGACAGACAGACAGACAGACAGACAGACACACACGCAGAGACTTCTCGCATTTATAGATAGATAGATATATATATATATATATATATATATATTTTTTTTTTTTGGCAGAGTAAAACCTTTGGTCATAAAGTAAAACTTTCCAAATCCTTTTAAAGGTTTGAGGAAAAGTACCGAGCCATGTGTGGTGGTAAACACAGTCAGACATATAAAGGTCATGTGTGTCACATACAGTAGTGTTTGCTCTCTGCCACACAGTATCAGTGGAATCCTTCACTTACTGTAATGATGACACACGGTCTGAACATGAACTTATAGAGACCGTCAGACATGGAATATGATCTAGACACAGTGTGTGTCGGCGTGTGGGTGCCAGGAATGAGTGGCTTGACAAACACTCTCTGACGATGACGGATAGACAGTTTGACACAACATTTACACACCTGTGAGATTTATTATAGCGGTGATCTTTGAATTGTTTTACAGCACACAGTGACGTCTGGTTCGTCTTTGCACATAGTCACAGCGGTTCATTGCTTAACTCAGTGAATGCCACCCTTTATTCAAAATCTACAAAACTGGTGCCAGCCATTTTGCTTAATTTTGCCTTTTTATGGGGGCCAAAATCATATTTTGTACTTAAATTACATATATAAATCTATGCTTCTATCGAAAGCCACACTACCCCTCTTACAAAGGAAAACATGTATATTTATATATATATATATCCTATCATTAGATTTGGGCTTCAATAGAACATGTGTAAGATGTCTTGATCATCATCATATGTGTGTGCTGTGATGGGCCCTGTGTGCAATCTGGAGTGCAATACCATTTGAAAACCACCAGAGGGTGGTCTCCTACTATCTGATCAACTAACAGAAGAAGGAAGAAGACGTCCATCTTTTTTTTGGTTTGGGCCTGTTGTTTACATTTTGGCCAGGCCTTTTAGCTAGCATGCTACACACTTCGGAACCCTGGCGATCGCGATCACCAGTTTTTTGAGTACTTATAGTTCGTCAGGGATGCACGGGAAAGTGTATAAACGAACGTTTTAGATAACATTTAAACGGCCGGAACCAATCTTCGGCTATACCGATTTTCCGCCGGACTGTGTTACACTGGTGCTACAGTCAAATCGGCCGTATCGCTCAGGTCACGGAGGCATATGGCCAACTTCTAGAGCGATTTTTTTGAAATTACAATTATGAAAAAATGATAAAACTTTTGATTAATTAAAAAGACGTAAAAGACGTTTATGGCACCGAGGTCCAAAGACGTATAAGACGTTTATGGCGTTCAGTGAGTTAAGTATTCCATTCAAATGCATTTGTCAGAATAGCTACTGTTCCCGTTCAGGTGAGAGTTGTTCGTTTTGATTGTGGCTCCCTCATAAAAGAGATCTTGTATCTCTGAGGGATTTCACCTAAAATATAAATAAAGGTCTACAAGTCACATGACTCTGAGTGCATACTTGATAAATCAACAATGGTAAATGGTGCATTTTAGCCAAAGTATTATGAAATACATTTGAAAAATGTTGGAATTGTTTTGAATTGATGAAAGGTTTAGATTTGTTTTGATAAATCGTTTAGAAACTCCCACCTAGTGTAAAGTGAGCGGTGCTATTTAATTTATGAGTTAATGTCATTAAGCTTCCTGTGAAGCATTGGCCAATGTGACTCTGGGCTTACAACAAAAGCTTTGTGTCAAGATGTAGGCCAGATGTAGTGCCCCATATACACACACCATTTGTGAATCGACTTCACTACAGTACAAACATGTTAGCTTGTTACCCCATGTGTGGTCTCTAGCCTATAGTGACTGAAGTTCTGCCACCAACCGTCCCAGCGATAATTATTTGACTGTGGTAACGGAAGCCTTTGCCAGTGGCATCACCTTTGGAGATAAGGCCCGCCTGGCCCGGCCATCTTTATCAACACTGTAGAATCAAAACGTTTCAAGAATTTGTCACTATTCATACAGGCACAAGCAGTGCAATGCAAAGGTCAGCGAATTGTGCAACATCAACATAACAATAACAAAAAAACAAGATAAGTCTTGAAGTGTTCATTTTGACAGCAACTATTGATTTGGTTTTAGTCTTTTGAATAAAAATGTGTAATTTGAAATGTTTGACTTTTCTAGTTTTAGTAGACTAACTATCATAAGATATTAGTCAACTAAGTTGATTTGGTCAACAAAAAAGTATTTTGCCGGGCCCTGATGGCGTTGAAAAGAATTTACAAGCTCACAACGCATCACTACTATAATCTACTTCTGTAGATCAACTATTTTCAAGCATGAAATGACTTCTTAGTTCTACCGGATCTCTTCCCTCTAGGACTAGTCCCTCCCTAACATATATAGTTTATATTTGTTGATAAGTGTCAGCATATTTAGGCTCGTCATAGTTTTCAGCATAGCTTAGTTTTTTTATGTTTTTGGTTGAATTTCCTGTCAGTGAAAAAAGGGTAGTCAATGGAAACTTTTCGATATAGTTTTAGACAAATTGAACACTGGAGCCTTGCGAAGAGTGTTATAGCAGCAGTAGCAACATCAGCAGTACTGTAGATTAAACAGTAAACCAGTGGCGTATAGCCAGCATTCCAGCTGACACCCCCTCATATCACTTTTAGCGAAGTGATGAACACAGGCTGGTGGTCCCCGGCTTTTCCTCCTGGATAAAACCTGGAACACGCGTATCCTGTGCGGCCCTCCCCAGTAGCATCATGGAACCTTCTGATAAATGGGTTATTTGAGGCAAGGGAAGGGCCTTTTCTTTTCAGGGGGTATAGAATAGATTCTGAAAAGACTATAAATGGACACCCAGAGAGGGTCTGGAGAGTGTCAGATAAATCCGACTAAGGCAAGAGACAATAAAACAATGACTGCTGGAAGCTGTTGAGTATTTGGGTGGCGTTCCTCCGGGGCTGCCAAAAAGAGAGGAGATATTTGGTGTCAGGAGAGAAGGTTGATAATAACCAGTCTCTCGCTGTCCGTAATGGAATGTTAGTTAAGAGGATAAACATTGTGCAGCAGGCATCAGATAAGTTTCACCCTCATGCCTCATCAAAGCCATTGGTCCGACGAGGCGTCGAGCGGAATCCGTCTCTCTTTTGTTGCGGCGCACCGCCCCAACGTTTGACACGAGGGTCTGCTGGGAAGGTGTGAGGCAGTGGTGTGTTGTAATCGAAGTACATTTACTCAGTCGCAAGCGGAGCCTGCAGTACCACCGTGGGCCAGGTGGAGCCTGCAGTATCATTGCGGCTAAAGAATCCACCGCTCCTGAGTGAAATGTCTGGTACTGGGAGTCTGGTGCAACGCACAGGTCCTGGACCTGGTGAGAGCAGGAGAGGATCTGGTGAGACATATGTAGGAGGGGCAAAGTACAAGTATTTTATACACTTTGTACAATATGTTTTTAAACTCTGCTACTGACATCTCAGAGGCAAATATTGTGCTTTTTTTACTCCACTACAATTATTTGACATCTTTCGTTACTATACAGTCCTTACTTTGCAGATGTAGATTATTAATGCAAAACATACATTAACCATACTTAAGCCCTAACCTATTTTTTTCAAATCTATTTGGATCAAATCTTTTTTATTTTCATTAATATGTTTAATGGAAGTTTAGGCACATAGTCAGTCACATCTGTACATATAAAACAAGCTTATAGCAATATATGGAGTGACAGCCTACTCTCAATATAGGATAAAAAATGTCTTGCCTACTTCCGAAAATGATTTTTTAACTTTTTTTAAATTTATTTGGATCAAATCTTCTTTTAAAACATATGAAAAAATGTTACTGTAAGTATATTTTGATCCGATATTTGTAGTACTTTTACTCAAGCAAAAGTTTTAAAACAGCGCTATATACTGTACCTCATACTGCAGAATGACTGCTGAAGTATAATCCGGGTCATTCCTACACTGAGGTTTATCGCTACATTTATTTATTTAAGTAAAACATTCTAACACCTCTTCCACCCCTGGTGAGGCGTTATCGGTGTGCAACAAGGAAAGAGGAACACGTCGGGCCGGAGGGGAATCCTGATGGGATTAAAATGAGATGAAGGAAGCGCTAATGTCGCAGAACATGAGCTCAACACACACGTTTAACGCAGAGGGGTCAGGAGAATGTCACCGTCTGTCTGATGGCAGGAAACCATAAACTGCCTTTTAATTAATGATGTTCTATTTGACTGTGAAATGAAGGGCATCGGTGGTATCATCATACCGATCGTCTCATTAAATCAAATTAAATGTGTAACGATCTGTAATATACATAGAATTATAATTATTGTCGTTGTCGGGTGGAAACCTTATATGTCCAAAACCTTCCTTTTTTTGGTCATAAAAATAGCTGATCTACAAGTGCTTGTAGATCTGCTATTTTCACTACTTTTGTGTGACACTTTTGTATGATGAAGCAGGGCTTTAATTTACAAAGAAAGAAAAAAAAAAGAAACTTGGGTTTGTTCGACTTGGGGTTGAAACTGTCGGGCACAAGGTTTTCTGCCCGACTGTGACGATATGCTGCTAAAGCCTAAAAACGCTGACGTTCTCCACACAGAGTGAGAGCCTGATGAGCAGAGGTATGAGTCATGATGGGTGTGCATGAGGGATTGAATGTAGGATTGAATGTAGGAGTCTCATTGTAATGTTGGAGAACCCAGACGCATCAGTGATGTCAGTGTCATCTTTCGTCTTCTTCATCTGCATATTTCATATTTCAAGTCATCACCCTTTTCTTCATCATCATCATCATCATCTCATAACCAGAGCTATGCTTGGACCCTGGGCTTGGAACAGGGTTGCATTTTGATATTGCAGTAAGGCGCCCCTCCCCAGATGGCGCCCGGAGGGAACCTCAATGGGACTTTGTCTTCTTCCATTTGTCACTGGAGGCAACTTCCTCCAACGAAAGGACACTGTGTTGAAGATGTGGACTTCAATCTGCTCCTCGCTTTTCACGTAGTTGCCGTTTCCACGTGGACAGATTCCTCCAAATGAGTACAGCTTGTGTCCGACTACCACAGCAGCATGGTGGGAAGTCTTAGGTCCTCCTTTCAGATGTATCGTCCAGTGCATCATTTCACACTCCAGCACGGCTGAGAACCAGTGCAACTAATTTACAGGATTAGTCGTTAATCCACAGACTAATTAGTTGGAACGAAAGGTGTTGAATGCCACTTTGTTAACTGCACGATTACTTTTAATAAAGGACAATTACATTTGTTGTGATGACGACGTTTTGATGTCATTGTGTGATGACGTAATTATATAGAACATCTAATCCATGGGTCTTCAACAGGGGATCCGGGACCCCTAGGGGGTCCTCAGAGTTACTACAGGGTGTCCTCAAAATCTTTGAGTGATATAAACAATTTTTTCTCCTTTTGAGCGGTGGTAAACCGCTCCTATACGTGGCTGTGTGTGTGTCTGTAGCCTTTTTCCTCAGCGTTTTGCGCCTCCGTCATCTCCGTCGAAAACAAGCACTCTGCATTCTGGTGATACTATATGACAACTAGAAGGAGCAAGCATACAACCAAATGTGTCTACTGTGGACATATTTAGCATGTCAGATGTGTCATGGGTTAGACACAATTGGGGGCCTCAGCCACAAGTCATACATCTGACGTATGTGGGTGAGAACGTGTAGATCAAGAGTCTTCAACAGAAGTCTGGGACCCCTAGGGGGTCCTCAGAGTTACTTCAGAGGGGCCACCAAATCTTTGTGTCATAGGATGATTATTTTCAATGAAGAACTAGAACCTTCCCATCCCTATTCTGAGGAGGACTTTAGTCAAAAATATAAGATTTTTGGTAAATAGGTTTGGTGTAGAGAGTGAAAAGGTCAAATTTATTAATACCTGCGATATGTATGCGATAAGGTCTTGCTGTGCGGTCACTATTACTTATATGGACACGACAGGCTGAATTATCAGCCTGAAGTGTCCATATAAGCCATAATAACCAAGCAGCAAGACCTTATAGCACTTATTACCCGGCTAATAAATACAATTAATAATTTGACTCAAAACTAAAAACAAACAAAGTATTTCCTTGTTTACAGACGGCTGAAAGTATTCCACAAGTGCTTCTCTGGAAGTCCCCCCAGCGCGACACGGCCGCCTTGGAAAACAAGGAAGTGCTGATCAAATAGAATCCATTGTCTGATACTGCGTCATGAATTTCTCGCCTCAAATCTTTTGAAAAACATTCTTGAGAGCAACGTTTAGTTGTAAATGACGCTGTTTGTTTGATTACACGGCTGACATGTTGGATATGGTGCTAAATTCACACAGTGCAGCAGGTCTTCTGAGCCTTTGATTATTCAGCGGTGAATTATAGAGTGAAGCGGTCATTATAGCCTATAATTCACCGCTGATTTCAGCGCTCGACCAATCAGAATCAAGCATTCAACCAAGCCGGGTAATAAAAGTGATTAAATGTCTGAAAAAACACATTAACATGAATCCAACATAGACTGATGACAGTGCTTTCATGAAATCTATGAAAATCTGCAACACAACAGTATGTATGTATAGGGGTCCCTACTTTATCTCCCTCTCAGTTAAGGGGTCCTTGGCCTGAAAACGTTGAAGACCCCTGGTGTAGATATCAGACAGACATCGGACAGACAGACATTTGGTAGTTTATTAGTAGGATGTGGCACTGTTACAGCAGTGTTTAACACTTCAAATGGACATACTCCGTGACAATTTTGCTAAACAGGACTGGATTTATACAGTATCTTCTATCTGTGGCTGTATTTGAATTATTAATATATTTCTCTAGGTCAGGGGTCTTCAACGTTTTCAGGCCAAGGACCCCTTAGTTGAGAGAGAGAAGAAGCAAGGACCCCCACAACCTCTTAATAGATTCCATATAGTTTCATTGTTTAACAGCATAATCTTCAGCGTATTTTGGAATCATGTCAGTTTCTGTTTTCAGATATTTAACCACTTCAACCGTCAATACTTAAAAAACTTGACCTTTCACTCTGTACTTTGGCTGCTCTTTTCCCCCTCTACACCAAAGATCTTTTCTGAAAATAGCCGATCTACAAGCAAACAAATTGGGTTTTTGCCAAGCCTGTGTTAAAAATGCAGGACAATGAACTAAAATGTAAACATACTAGGACATGAGAATTCGCTGAAATTGAGAAAAAGTTAATTGGATTACAATCGCAAACCCTCTCTTAACTTGCTGAGTTGTTTACGTCACCGAACCTGTCCTGCACTGACAGTGTCTCTTTTATCTCTTTGTTTCCGGTCATCTAATTTAGTAGGGAGCGCTCCATTGTGTACTTGGACCGCGCAGAGGTGCCAAACGTGGGGGGGGTGAAGATGTACTATTCTGTCCCTATCGTGACATAACTCGGACGGCGTTGAGTCGCAACGGTGGACTCGGTGACTTGTTCGCTACCGCTCGCTCGGCGGTGTCTCCCGTGGCTCAAGGTCGCCTGAGACGGCGCGCCTCCGCCATCTCTGTCGAAAACAAGCGCTCCTGCACTCTGCATTCTGGTGATTCTATACATACAGCTAAAAGGAGCAAGCATACAACCAAATGTGTCTACTGTGGACATATTTAGCATGTCGGATGTGTCATGGGTTAGACACAATTGGGGGCATCAGCCACAAGTCATATACATCTGACGTATGTGGGTGAGAATGTGTAGATCAAGAGTCTTCAGCAGGGGGTCTGGGGCCCCTAGGGGGTCCTCAGAGTTACTTCAGCAGGGCCGTCAAATCTTTGTGTGATGATTATTTTCAATGAAGAACTAGAACCCTCCCATCCCTATTCTGAGGAGGACTTTAGTCAAAAATATCAGCTCTACTTGTAGAGCTGATATTTTTGGTAAATAGGTTTGGTGTAGAGAGTGAAAAGGTCAAATTTATTAAGTACCTGCGATATGTATGCGATAGGGTCTTGCTTACTTATATGGACACGACAGGCTGATAATTCCCTGAGGCGGAGCCGAGGGGAATTATCAGCCTGAAGTAGCCTGAAGTAGCACTTATAGCACAATACAATTAATTCAAATACAATCAGTTCAAAGTATTTCCTTGTTTACAGACGGCTGAAAGTATTCCACAAGTGTTGCGCTGGGGGGACCCCCAGCGCGACACGGCCGCCTTGGAAAACAAGGAAGTGCTGATCAAATAGAATCCATTGTCTGATACTGCGTCATGAATTTCTCGCCTCAAATCTTTTGAAAAACATTATTGAGAGCAACGTTTAGTTGTAAATGACGCTGGGTGTTTGTTTACATGGCTGACATGTTGGATAATGGTGCTAAATTCACACAGTTCTGAGCCTTTGATTATTCAGCGGTGAATTATAGTCATTATACGCCTATAATTCACAGCTGATTTCAGCGCTCGACCAATCAGAATCAAGCATTCAACCAAGCCGGGTAATAAAAGTGATTAAATGTCTGCAAAAACACATTAACATGAATCCAACATAGACTGATGACAGTGCTTTCATGAAATCGATGAAAATCTGCAACACAAGTTATGTATGTATAGGGGTCCCTACTTTATCTCCCTCTCAGTTAAGGGGTCCTTGGCCTGAAAACGTTGAAGACCCCTGGTGTAGATATCAGACAGACATCGGACAGACAGACATTTGGTAGTTTATTAGTAGGATGTGGCACTGTTAACAGCAGTGTTCAACACTTCAAATGGCCATACTCCGTGACAATTGCTAAACAGGACTGGATTCATACAGTATCTTCTATCTGTGGCTGTATTTGAATTATTAATATATTTCTCTAGGTCAGGGGTCTTCAACGTTTTCAGGCCAAGGACCCCTTAGTTGAGAGAGAGAAGAAGCAAGGACCCCCACAACCTCTTAATAGATTCCATATAGTTTCATTGTTTAACAGCATAATCTTCAGCGTATTTTGGAATCATGTCAGTTTTTGTTTTCAGATATTTAACCACTTCAACCGTCAATACTTAAAAAACTTGACCTTTCACTCTGTACTTTGGCTGCACTTTTCCCCCTCTACACCAAAGATCTTTTCCGAAAATAGACGATCTACAAGCTCACACGCCTTGTGCTGCTAGGCGTTGTGAGCTTTTAGATCTGCTATTTTTGGCTAAAGTTCTCTGAATATGGACGCTGGGGTTCAAGTGCTTAATATAAAAAAGGAGGATTTTTTTTCTATCACACAAAGATTTGGAGGACCACCTGTAGTAACTCTGAGGACCCCCTATAGGTGTCCCGGACCCCCTGTTGAAGACCCCTGCTCTAGTTTCATAGCTATGCCCCCCCTCTCTCTTTTCTGTAACAAAAATGATGTCACCTGCATCCTGGTTTTACCCTCTTAAAATAGCATTCTTTGGTTATGGCTTTGGTTACACCTGGCTGCACTGCGGCCATTTGGCCAAGGCAGGTATGGAAACCCCCAGACTGTTTCCTCTCAAATTTGAAACTTGGAGATACGAGGTTTCTGCCCGACAGTGACGATTTACTTTGTTGGCCGCCCAGCCCCCAAAATGGAACGAAGACCGACATTTTATTTGTATTTTTTCCCTAATGGCCAGCCTGGACCGGCCGGGAATAAACCAGCCGTTCGGGAGTTGTCCCGCTTTTCCCAATGGCCAGCACGTCCCTGCTCAAGTACAAGTTTTGACAGATCAACTTTCACTTGAGTAATATTTGACCAGGAGTGTCTAAACTGTGGCTCAAGTATTCTTCTGGAGTACTTTGTCCACCACTAGAAACGTGTTTTGCTTTTCTTTTCACTCTGTGTGTCAACAAGATGATACTGATAATGATTCATCATGGTTCAGTCAAACACAAATCCTGATAAGTGGTTGACGGTTGGCTAGGCTATATTTCCCTTTCTGTTTACCTGTCACCGACTGTCATAGCAACGCCAAGACACTAATTCATGGGGCAAAGATCCAGGGGTGTCACACCAAATTCTGGGCCCTGTGTACAAGGATTCACTCACATTTTGTGCTTTATCTATTGAAAAATAGCAGATCTTCCAGCACCGAGTGCTGCGCTGCGAGCTTGTAGATTAATCGTGAAAATTTGTCCAAGTCTTTGAATATTTCAAATCCTTCTAAGGTGTTTATTTTTAAAACCTATGCTTCTATGTCAGTGGTGCTCAAACCTTTTCATGTGAAGGACCCCCAAAATGATATGTATTTGGCTACAGACCCCCATCTCAAAACATTTAGTTCCAGGGACCTCCCAGAAGCAAAATTTGAGTTACATATGTCTGCTTAAAAAGTACATTATATTCAAATATTTGCACACATTTTCACGACTTTTCAAAAATAGCAGATCTACAAGCCTGCGGTGCGGCAAAAAGTATAAAATAGCTAAAGTATAAAATAATTAAGGCCCCTCCACCGTGGGCCCTGGTAACTCAGTCCCCCCCCCCCCCCCCCCCCCCCTTGTGACGCCTCTGGGGGAAGGAACATCAACCAACTCGTCATTCTAGGAAAAGAGCGTAAACATCATTCACTTTTCTCCGAAAAAGAGCAACGTCACCTTGAAGGTGTGAAGCGGGAATTTGATCATTATCTTCCTGTAGAAAGTGCACCGTCCTCGAGCAATGTACACACGTCTAAGTCTAAATCAAACAGGGCTGCCACGCTGTGTACTCCAAGGCTATTTCTCTCTCCTTTTGTTTATTTTCTGGCCACGCTTTGTTACGAGCAGGTCGGCGAGAGACGGGCAAAACATGGGCAGAGAGAGGAGAAATGAGATGAGATGGTGGTCAGATTACCTACTGGATAGAGCAGGGGTCTTCAACAGGGGGTCTGGGACCCCTAGCGGGTTCTCAGAATTACTACAGGGGGTCCTCCAAATCTTCCAATGCTTTTTATATTAACAACTTGAACCCTAGTGTCCATATTCTGAGAACTGTAGCCAAAAATAGCAGATCTACAAGCTCACAACGCCTCGCAGCGCGAGGCATTGTGAGCTTGTAGATCGGCTGTTTTTGGCAAAGAGGATTGGTGTGTAAGGGAAAAAGAGCAGACCAAGTACAGAGTGAAAGGTCTAGTTTATTAGGTAATGATGGCTCAAGTGGTTAAATATATGAAAACCGACATGAATGAATTGACATGAATCCAAAATACACTGATGATTGTGCTGTCAAACGATGAAACTATGGAATCTATGAAAAAGGTTGTGGGGGTCCCTGCTTCATTTCTCTCTCAACTAAGGGGTCCTTGGCCTGAAAACGTTGAAGACCCCTGGGATAAAGTATAGCATATCGTCGCTGTTGGGTGTAAACCTTGCATGTCCAGCACTGTTATTTTTTTTTAGGAAATGGATTCCAATGTAGGTGTTATATTTAGTCACACAAATTGCTGGTTCAATATTAAAAGAAAACGCAGACTTTCACTGTCAACTTTTTATTTTTTCAAAAAGAGCAAGAGCTTTCTTCCCCTGTTTTTCGCTCGATTTTTAATATCTCAGTGGCAATCAAACCTTTTCACCTCGAGGATGCACATTTGAAAAGGTTTTGGGGCGGGGACCCCCATAAGAGAGGATTTTGGTCATTATTTGTCAACTGTGAAGTTGAATATACTAACCTGTTGCACATATAACTGTTGCACATAGAACATACTGTGAAGATGTTTACAATAAAGTACAGTACAGTAGCAACTACTGGAAAGAATATGCTGTTGGCGAATAGAATATGCCAAACTTTATGCACATGTACATTTGAGGATGCTCTTTTCTTTTCTCGTTGATCTTGCCTTGCACACTCTCTTTCTTTTCTCATCTTTCTACATCTTATTATTGTTATTACCCTTTTTAGATTATTATAATTTTTTAGATGTGGTTTGCTGTTATATTGTTTGCCGTTATTTTAGATACACCACTGCACCACTGAAGTTTTACTCTTATGTACCTGTATAAAAGATGTGACATTAAAGTACAACCTTGAACCTTGACATTCTTTTTTAGAATAGCTGAAACATAAAATAGGTATAAACCATGACAAGTTGAATCATACACGTCAATGCTGCTAAAAAACAGTAGCCTGATTTCAGACTCTACGCTGGAGCTTGAGTCTGAAGTTGTCCCCATTCTATTTGATTGAAATGGGGAGATCTGGTGGGAGGGGTTGTTTGACTTTTGCACACAAAACATTCCCTCCTCCCCCTCCCCTCAATGACATGCACCAAACAGGTCATTGTCTTTGATGTTTCATTGATTAGAGAGAATCACTAACAAGCTATTCGACACTTGTATGGCTCAATCAATGACTGCAGTTCGGAGCCCTTTTGAAGTTCAAAGGGAGCAATTAAGAACTCTGGTGAGCCACGCAGCCACCCCTCCCTCCACTGTTTCTGTTGATTTTCAAAAGTTAGACGCACCCCTCCTCCGTATTGCATTGATTTCATTGGTCGGTTTCGGTCGGTTTCGGTAGAAAGAGACACGTCATATGACAAAACCAGACCAAGAGAAGCAGTTCACTCAGAGAGTGGGCGGGTCTATTGGCTGGAGCCAGGCAAAAAAAACAGCACTCTATAGGCTACTGTATGTCTCTCGTCCTCTGCATGACCTTCTCTCTCTCTTTTCCAGGGCCCTCCAGGGATCTTTGAGGGGCTTCCAGGATCTTCACTTCACTCTTTCACTTTCAAATAAAATAAATATAAAAACAAACAAAACATGTACAAGATAAATGAAAAAGTTATGGGAAAATCACAGCCCCTTCATGCATCAGAAGAAAATTCTATGTAACTGCTCCTGCTTTGACGTGGAGCCAATTTTAAAACTTTTGTATTTAGTTTTATTCTTGTCTATCGCTCCCGATCTGTTATATTTTACATTTCAACGCTTATCTTTTTTGAGCTTCCTAGCTAGGCGGGCGGTGTGCTGTATGGATGCTATGTCTGTAATTCTTTGTATTTGTTATCGCTGGCAAAGCCGTGTCATATTTATGCCTCTTGGCCAGTTCACACTCATAAAAAAGACTTTAGTCTCAATGTGGTTTTACACTGGTTAAATAAAAGTCAAATACGAATAGGAAACAGACATTTTCCTGCAAAAGAGCCAATGAATGGCATTCCTGCTGTATATCTAGCAGATATCTAATGGTCCCCCACCAGACAATAACAGAGAGTCAGCCGCATGCATGGGGTAAGAATTTCGTCGTTGTCGGGTGGAAACCTTGTATGTCCAAAACCATTCCTTTTCTATTATCACCAGTAAGACTCCCTAATCGGGAGATAAGCGACCGTAGGTGGCTTATCTCCACAAATAGGGCAAAAAATTGTTTTTCCCAAATCTTCCTGATCCATGTTGATGACATGAGTGTAGACATGCTGTGTAGTGATATTCGTGATTTTAGGGCAAAAACTGTAGGAGCAGTGTCCAAAAATGTGTTTTAAAAATCGGCCTGAAGGTGGCGCTAGAATAGGGCCATGTGAGAAATGAGGGGTGGGGTCTCCGCGTTGCCTTGGCGGACGAATAGGTACCGGGCCCGGCTCTCCCGGACGCTCCTAGCCCGAGTTACGGCATTTTATGTGCGCTGCAGTGGCAGGGGGTCCTCCACTGGGGGCGCCACCACTTTTGCATCCGTTCTGGAGCACCAGGAGTCGGTGGTCCCCGGGAATTCCCCGTGAGCAGCCCCGTTGGGGTGGTCATGTGGTCATTTTTGCACATTTGGTCATTTTTTACATCTGGGGTTCCCCCAGGGACCTGGGGGTCCCTGGGGCTCCGGGGGTCCTTGGAGGTTGTAGTTTGGGAGGCAAGGAGTGTGTGTGTGTAAAATCTGGCATGGATCGGGTCAACGGGTGCGGAGATATAAGCAGGGAAAAAGTGTGACGTGTGACGTGTGAGCACATTTGGTCATTTTTTACATCTGGGGGTCCCCCAGGGACCTGGGAGTCCCTGGGGCTCCGGGGGTCCTTGGAGGTTGTAGTTTGGCAGTCAAGGAGTGTGTGTGCAAAATTTGGCATGGATGGGGGCAACGGTTGTGGAGATATGAGCAGGGCAAAAGTGTGACGGACTCACTGACTGACTGACGCACAGACAGCCCGTGGAGGTTTTGGTAGTAAATGCGAACTACGGTCGCAATTAAAAAAAACAATTACAATACTGAAAATAGCCGATCTGTCACAAGCAAGCACGCATACATGTAGATCGGATATTTTCACTGCTTTCGTGCAACACTATTGTATGATGAAGAAGGGCATTAATTGACAAAACATGAATAACATAAATCGTTGAAATGTGGAGATTTTCCAGCCCGACGGTAACAGTTTTCTTGGCCAGAAGTTCAATGTCCTCAGAGAGGTTTCCAAAGAAAGCAGCTTCACAGCCTTTGGTGAACGATAAAGGCTGTCGATTACACTTTCACAGACTTTGTGAAAAAGGCTTTCCTTTCGGGGGGAAACTGCTAATCAATGAGAGCCTGTCCGGCAGACTGCACGCGTTCCAAAGAACACAGAGAAGGTCATGTCTGCCGTGCAAAGGTCATGGATGGTGCTATAGCCTAGGCCGTGCACAAGTCAATCGGACTTGATTAAATGGTATACTTTTAAAAAACAAATAAACAATCTAAAAGCTCACAATGCATACGTATCGCATCTTGTAGATTGTCTATTTTAGCAATTTTTGCATGAAATATAAAACGGGGCGCGCACACAACAGACACATCGTCACTGTCGGTCAGAAACCTTGTATCTCCAAGTTTCAAATTTGTAGTTTTTTTTTTTTGCAAAGTAAAGCCCTGCTTCATCATACAAGGCCGTCGCACAAAAGTAGTGAAAACAGCAGATCTACAAGCACACATGCTTGCTTGTAGATCGGCTGTTTTCACTAGTTTGAATAATTTTTATAATGAAATGATAAATGCAAAACGAACGGTTTTGGACATGCAAGGTTTTCACCCGACAACAGCAACGACATGCTGTGTACACAGAGCCACCGAAAATCAGGTAAATACAATAGGAAAAAGCCTTGGCAGTAATCCACTATGGGAGCCACATTTGGGCTCTCTTTTGATTTTCTTAAGTACCAGCTCTTATGCCTTATAACTTAAAGGCCTGTCCATATCTGTCTCCGACCACCAAACTTTTCATCGGAAAAGGTCCGGTTCAACTACAAAATGGCGTAACTCGCATCTTCTGAAAAGCATTACCCCGAATTTTGACCCGATTCTATAAGTGTCTTTTGAATCCTTCTAAGATATTTTGAAAAACCCTATGTTTCTATGTCAGCAATCTGGCCAGCCATCGTCAAAGAAAAGGTCCTTTTCACTTAACTGGAGCTCAGTTGGTCTGTTCTTGAGAGACTACTGTCAGTGGTTCTCAGACCTTTTCATGTGAAGGACCCGGAAAGCTGCTCGTCGTAACGTCAGAACTCCCCGGCAAAAGGATTGGTGGTTGGAGACCGCATGGACAGGCCTTTAAGTTAAGGCATGAGCTGGTACTTAAGACAATCAAAAATACAGCCCTTTATTAAAGTGTTAACATATCTTCCATGCAGATTGTATACGTTATATTGTATCAACATAGTGGACAACATTACATAGTGCTGCTTTAAGTCAGGACAAGCATTCTTATGATTTTCGGATCATAACTTCATGCATTCAGTTCGGGTGCAACGTGTGCGTTCCCTGTCCCAAGCACGTATACATGTACAGATTAACATGCAAGGCTTCCACGGTCAGCCCTGGCCACAGCGGACGTGCACACGTACGCTATATAGTGTCCCCTATACGCTGCCGGTCCACACGTACGCGGTCCCCGCGGTGTGCCACCACCCATTGTTCTGCCAGCATGGCTGTGGCCGCGTGTATGTGTGTGTGATAGCAGAAGGACATCGCTCGGCCATGCATTTGAATGGCAAATCAAGATCCTGATCTCGCGGCGGGGGAGAAAGACACCGTCACTGTTTACAGAACGCCACAGACTGTTTACACTGCGCGACGGTGGGGGCCGCCCGGCGTCGTTATCGCCTCATCTCTGCGTACGTGTGCCCACACAACAGGACACACCGCGATGGCCATCTAAAAGTATAATGGCAAGAATGCCATCCAGTACGGGCATGTCGTCACAGATGCACCGCACAGGAATAAGGATGTCTGTTTACGGATTAGAGCAGAGGAATGTCTAAGAGACTCGCCGCCGGAGTCAGATTAAGGTCATGGGCATCGTCTGGCTAATTCTTCCCAGTGGTCTTGCTGACGGCGTGACCCCGATGGGATGCGGAGAACGGAGCGAGTGGAATGGTGACTCTTAGGTTTCGGTTGAGGAGCCCAGCACCTTTGGACTCGGGTGAACAAGCCATCAGGAATGCGTGGCATTGTTGCTGAGAAATTGCGGTTTTGTTCACATGGTGCAACGGAAGGGAGTGAAACTGGAAATGTTTTTTAATTGACCGTATATCACTGAGGCCTTCTATCGTTGAGCCAACGTCTCTTTTACTATTTGAGCGTCTGCCCTTGCATGCTTCCGATCTGCCCAGCCCAACCAGAGGCACAAGCTGCAGCACACACAGCCAACCTGGGTCCTTTGCTGCATTTCCTTCCCCATCTCTCTCTCTCTCTCTCTCTCTCTCTCTCTCTCTCTCTCTCTCTCTCTCTCTCTCTCTCTCCCTCCTGCCCTTCCCTGTCTACCTCCACTATCACTGTAAAAAAAAGATTTGAAAATGACCAAAAACAAATGCAGAAGGTGAATTTAAATACATTACTACCTTTATCTAGAGTGCATTAGGTAAACACACACACACGCATGCGCATGCACACAGCAGAGGCAACCACGCATATGTCACTAACCTCGCGTCACCAGGCTTTCTCGGGGGAAAGCCTGGTATTCGTTTACAATGGGCCATTTGCTTCTGTCTACCACAAGCAGAAGAAGCGGCGTCGCTTTGTTTTGTTTCCCCCCGTTTGTTTCCCCAATCCCTATTAAAATGCTCGAGTAGCCTAGTGTAGTCTTGCCAGTCACTACAGTTTGACTAAAAGATGCATATATACCAAAATAATTTTCCAAAAGCAAAACTATGCAGCATCAAGGGCTTTATTATACCGGTAGGTAGGCCCTAAAAGTATGTCCTGTGCACAGGGGAATTATTTTGGGTTAAAACCGAATCCGGTTTGATATTTCCGGGCGAATTGTAGGCCTTTGAGGACTACATACAACATGACGTAGAGTGGTTTCCACTCCCGACCGGATCAAACCCCGAAAAGTTAAGGGATACCAGGCTACGCATGGCACCAACCTAACCATGGGTTAGGGGAAGAGTCTGAGCCAGAGCTATACGCTCCATCCTTCAGAAGTGCGACAGTTTGGTGTTCGGGGGTGGGGGGTGGTCCATTCTGTCCTACATGATCTGTCCTACCGAGCCAATCACCTCCAGTCCCCGCAAACAAAACCAGGAAGAGCAGGAATGTACAGATACTGACCTTTTTACTGTAATCACAGAGAGCATGCAGCATGCAGCTCTAAGGCTGACTGTACACATGCACAACACAGGAGGACACACTAACGGTTTAATCCAGGGGTGGGCAACTTTAATGATGGCGAGGGCCACTATATGTCCACCTTCACTCCAGAGGGCCACATTGCATATTGCTACGTCCTACAGTACTTTGTCATTCTAGTATCTCATACAAAAGAAGTAAAAATAGCGGATCTACAAGCTCAAAACGCATCGCAGCGCGATGCGTTTTGAGCTTGTAGATTGGCTATTTTTGCTTCTTTTGAATTGGAATCCTGAATAATTTTTTGTTATTTTTTAATTGGAATTCTGAAATGTAACATTTTTATTTAATTCGCATTTAGTTATATACTCATGTTAACTTTATGTACCTAAATACAAATACATTGGACATAAAAAAAGACATTTTATTACTACTATACTAGTCATTAAGCTACTAATATAGACTGAAGGAATTAAAGCAGGTCATGTTTGGAAATGTAGCAGCTGAAATCAATAACATATCAGTATTCCAGTATCAACCTGCGGGCCGCATTAAGTGAAGGTGGGGGCCGCATGTGGCCCCCGGGCCGCCAGTTGCCCATGTATGGTTTAATCGTATAGGGTGTGCCAAATGTAGTTCTAAGAGCGGCCATTTCTTGGGTATAAACACAGCCTTACACAGGTGTTCTGATTAGACTATAGCATTAGTTCTATGCAATCAAACAATTGAAACACCTGTGTTTTTACCCAAGAAATGGCCGCTAAGGACTACAATGACGTAGGCGCTGGCACACACTATTGGTCTTGAGGTGTTATCCTACCAATAACGTCTGAATGTCTGTCTGTCCGATGTCTAACTGACATCACTGATACCTCCGCCATGGTAACAGCCTCATGCTGAAACAGTGCCCAAATTAGGGTATTACTGACATCACTGATACTAGCGCATCTACAAGCTCAAAACGCGAGCTTGTAGATCAACTACTTTTGATGCTTTTTGTGTGCCGCTGTAGTATGATCAAGTGGGGCGTTCATTTACGAAAAGAAACAAACAGTTAAATTACAGAGATATGGGATTTCTGCCCGACAGCAACAATATATCGTCGTTGTCGGGTGTAAACCTCGTATCTCCAAGTTTCAAATTTGTATGTTCTTTCGCAAAGCAAAGCCCTGCTTCATCGTACAAGGCTGTCGCACAAAAATAGTGAAAACAGCTGATCTACAAGCACACAACGCCTCGCGGTGCGAGGCGTTGTGTGCTTGTAGATCGGCTGTTTTCACTAGTTTAAATCATTTTTAAACTGATAAATCCAAAACGAACGGTTTTGGACATACAAGGTTTTCACCCGACAACGACGATATCTGCATCCATGGAGAGAAGGTCTGCAGAGGCCAGTGCTAATAGGTGAGGTGGAGTCTGAAGAGGTGATGAACTGCAGGCATAAAGAGCGGTTGTAAATAATCCCTCTTAGACGGGTTTATTGCATTGATAATGTACTGCTACTGGCGCCACTACTGATGTCAAACATTGCACACATTCCCGTGCGCAAAACTGTACACTCTGCAACACACAGGAGCACATAATGAGCAGTGCATGGGGGACAAAGCACTCAACAGTCAACACCAGTGCTTGAGTCAAATTATTGATACTCCCAAATATCTATCAACTATAAGACAATATTGCTCAGTCACTTGAGCTAAAAGTACTGTACTGGAGTCTTTGCTTTCAAAAATAGGTAAGTATTCAAAAAGTACAAAGCAGCATACATGTTTTATAACATTGCTGTATTGAAGTGTTGACATTTTTTCCAGAAATGCAGAGTAGAGTGTGCTATTTTCACTACATCTGAAATAGGGTTGACAGAAGTGGTTAATTCATATGCATGTGCCATGCTTTTTCTCCCTTCCTAGAAATGTTGTGGAGTCAAAAGTAGCCTACAAGATTTGTCCTTGAAATGTACAGAAACGCAGTAAAAGTCAGTCACGTATCCAAAAGTACAAATACTCAAGCAGGGACGTGCAGATAATGTTAAAGAGGAAGGGGCTGAAATTTCTAAAAGGGCATTTTGGTGGAAATATGGAAAATAGCAGACCTCCAAACTCACAACGCGTCATGCTGCGACGCGTTGTGAGTTTGGAGGTCGGCTATTTTCCGTGAGTGATTCAGTGATACCACACTGAACTAAGCATAATCAAGTCAATACTGGAGATGTGGCGTAACGGCATGGATTTCTACACAGAGAGGTCTTTCAACAAAGATGCTGCATTCAAGTTCAGGAGAGTTTAGACAATTCTCTTGAATGCTGCCTTCAGGTATGGCATGGAAAGAGAGCATTTGCATTTCTTTCACCATAGTAAAAACTACACTTACGGTCTGGAAAGGGCACTTTTTACAGACGGATAAAGGGGCAGGGGCTCGAGCCCCCTTTGATATCTATGTGTGCACGTGCCTGTACTCAAGTACATGTTGCTCCAAAAATCTACTTACTGTAAGACTTACAGTGTACACTCAAAGTAAATGTACCTCATTGCTGTCCATCACTGCACACAATGAGCATTTAATCAACACCAACAACAGTTACAGTCACAGCTGCATGCAGTCATGTTTTACCATCAGCTCACAGAGCAGGAGTGTGCGGGAAAGTAAAAATAAAGAATCAGGCCAACAACATGCATCATGGGGGACAAATAAAAAAGGGAGTTAAAAAACAATGAACTAATGCTTTGACAAGCCCAGCGTGCGATTAAAGGCTCCCCCCGCCATCTCGTTGTGCATCCAGCTTCATATCAGTTCCTCTCACAAGGAGACGACATGCGCCTGTTTTTTCCTTTGGATTAGCTTCTCTTTTTTTCTTTTTTTCTTCATGTTCTCTCTTGTGTTAAAGGAATGAGAGGAATGCGTTAGGAAGGAATGCGAGAAAAGCATCCTGTTTTTCCTTCTCCTTACTCTTAGTCAGCTATTCACTCTCATTAGTGTGTATGCAAGCACTGCTGCTGTTGTGCTCCCTATAGAGGCAATCTGTGCGTTTTTTTGTTGCGAATAAAAGGCTATTTTAAGCAATCTGTGTGAATATCAATATTTAGCCTATTTTTCTGATATTTTTGTATATGTTACAGCCCTCACGATTGAGTAGCTGTTAACAGGTGACAAGTCCTGTATTGTACAGGGAGAATATATAGACAGGAGACGTTAATGTTGTTCTTCAAAGCAGGCTGTAGTCTGTCTCTTTATTCACAGAAATCTTAATTACTTTTCTTTCTCTTTTTCTCTCTTTAAATTCAATAATCACTCAAATCACAATAATCAAATATCCATAATTCCATAGTTCACAATTCACAATAACTGTTACTATCAGAATGTCATTGTTACACATTGGTCTCTTTTCTGTTGTCATATTTCACCAAAAACACTGTTTACAAAAAGTTATGTAGTGTAGCTTTAATCTGCATGTGCTCTGAAACACACTCTACTTAATACTGCTTTTTAACCAGTCTCTTAATTTCCCAGTAAATACTGTAATACTGTTTGTAATGTAACATTGTTTTTAAACCTTGTATTGTTTATATTTCAGTCTTACTGCATACAGAACGTTTTTTATAAAGAATATCAAAATACTTTTACCCAAAACCATTACAACAGTTACTATAATCATATGTACAATATAACACAATTTCCTATGCTAAACTGTGGAGCTAAGGCACAAATGTCAGGGAGCTGCCGTTTTTACAGAAAATAAACAAGGCCTCCATTTTGTAGAATCACAGTCTGTCACTGCACATTTCCCAAACAGTCTCAAACTTCATCAAAACACAATATTTCTGTATTAGTCTAACAGTTAACAAAATAAGAAAGGCTTATGAGTCCTTTGCTATAAGTTGTGATGCTTTTGCACATATTACTGACCTGTATTGTACAGGGAGAATATATAGACAGGAGACGTTAGTGTTGTTCTTCAAAGCAGGCTGTAGTCTGTCTGAAGGACGGAAGCCTCACAGGTCTATAATACCTCACAATCCCTGCTCACCCTAGGCGAGACTCCCCCTGGTGGCGGGACTAAGTAATTAGTATTACTGTAGTTTCAACACAAAACACTATCTGGATTTGGCCTTTTTCAGTAGAAATACACAAAGTAAAATAAATACAAAATTACAATTGTGCACATACACTTGTAGGTGTCACACACTCCCCAACAAAAAATAAAATGGCTCCTGACATTTTACCATTCAAAAATACTCCACAAGACCCAAAATAACAAACTTTAGTGCAAATTCTCAACCCTCTAAGAATAGGTTGGCATGTTCTGGTATACTCGATAGGGGAAAGGGGATGGCCAATATGGTGATGGGATGGAATAAGGGGTTGAGATTGGATAGTGTGTGAAAGGGTACATATGCATTCCCCAATGTGTCATCTGTGGTCCATAAACCTCTGAACTATTCACTGAAGGGTGTCCCTGAACTGAAGGCTGGCCTAAAGTATCGTAAGTGAGACGTGTTGCTGGCCTCCTATCTCTAAAGGACCTTCTAGGCGTGTGATCAGTAGTGTTAGGGGTCAGGCGAGGTCTCTCTGGAACCTCTTCTGGAACCGGCTCCTCCGCTTCACTTTCACTCGCTAGGGAAGGTGTGTGGCTGACCCTTGGTTCTTCATTTCCATCATGTTCCTCCTCTTCAATGTCACTGTTGGGCTCAATGTTCTGGTTATCACCATACTGTTCCTGTTCTGTTTCTCTCTGTTCTGTGTGTGCAGCATCCATTCTGTTTCCACTTCTCAGATTATATCTTAGCTCATAGTAGGTTTTTCCATCTTCATCAGAACTTGATTCACTGTCAGGTTGTGGTTCTGTCTCTCTGTGAGGTGTATTGGGACCTCTCCTCTTCTTTGACTTTGCTTTTTCTATCTCTGCAGGCAGATCAACAGGTAGGTCATTGACAAGATGCAATAGGTTGCGGTGCAGGACACGTGACTTGTTCCGATCAGTTTCTTTGACTACCTTGTAGACTGGATTGTCATTGATCTGTTCTTTGACAACATAGATGGAGTCCTCCCAATATGCCCTCAACTTTCCAGGACCACCCCTTTGGTTCAGGTTGCGTACGAGCACTCGATCACCTGGTTGCAACACTACTCCTCTTGTGTGCTGGTCATAGTACTTTTTGCCACGATCACTTGACTTTTTGCTGTTCTCTGATGCTATGCGGTACGCTTCAGTCATGCGTTTTGCCCATTTCTCAGCATAGCCCCTTGCTGTCTGGGGTTCTTCACTGGCAACCATCCGGAATAGCAAGTCTATTGGCAACCTTGGGTGTCTACCAAAAAGCAAGAAGAAAGGTGAATAACCAGTCGCTTCATGGCGTGTGCTATTGTATGCATGTACAATCTGGGGTAGATACTCTTTCCAATTTTCCTTCTTTTCCTCACTCAGGGTTCGCAGCATCTGGAGTATCGTACGGTTAAACCGTTCAGCCGGATTACCCTGGGGGTGGTAGGGGGTAGTTCGGGAGTGTCCCACTGCGCTCATCTGCTGTAGGGTCCGGAAGAGGTAATTCTCGAACTCCCGCCCCTGATCGTGGTGGAGCTTAGACATGTAACCATACTTAGGGATGTACTCGTTAAAGATCTTCTCCGCCGCCGTTTTTCCAGACTTGTTGCGGGTCGGATAAGCCTGTGCATATCTGGTAAAGTGGTCTACCACCACGAGAATGTATTGGTATCCTCCTTTACTAGGTTCCAAGTGCATATAATCAATGGACACAAGCTCGAGTGGTGAGCTGGAGGTTATGCTACCCATTGGTGCTCGTATGTGTGTCACTGGCTTCTTTTGCTTAATGCATTGGCACTGTCTGGTGACATAGGTCTCAATCTCACGCCTCATGTAGGGCCAATAAAATCTCTGTCTCGCCAAGTTGAGAACTCTTTCGGTGCCGACATGGCCCATATCATTGTGCAAGTGCTTGAGGACTAGGGGTTTGAAGCTGGCGGGCAAGACTAGTTGACGCCTCTCTGCTGTCTTACGATAGAGAATCCCATTTTCAATGTGAAGCCTTGTCCACTCGTGCATCATTTTCTTTCCAGTGCCCTTCACACTCCGCTTCATGTCCTCTGTCAGTGTTTGGTTTGACTCTTTCATTTTCAGAATCTGTCCGATCACTGGATCAGTTCTCTGAGCTTGCTGCAGTTCCGCAAGATCAATAGGTGTCACAATAGGTGTCACAGGTTCTCTGCTGCTTGGTTCAGACTGAGCACTCTGTGCTAGAGCCAGGGAAGCAATCCAGGCAACATCTCCGCTCTCACCTGCCCTGCAACCTCCCCATGTAGCAGTGACAGCTTCTCTGGGCAGTTCCTGTGTACACTCAGTGACATACTTGTTGATGTCTAGGGGGCATCTGGACAGCGTATCTGCGTCACCATTTGCTTTGCCAGGTCTGTACTTTATGTCAAATCTAAAATCTGACAGTTCACCCACCCACCTGTACCCAACTGCGTTCAACTTAGCTGTACTCATGACATACGTTAAGGGATTATTGTCTGTATAGATGGTAAAATGTGGAGCATAATATAAGTAATCCCTAAATTTCTCACAGACGGCCCACTTTAGAGCGAGAAATTCTAGTTTGCCTGAGTGCAGTCTGTAGTTTCTTTCAGCTGGGTTGAGGGTTCTTGAGCCATAGCCAATTACTCTGAGCCTCCCATTCTGGCGTTGGTACAGGACGGCTCCAAGTCCCTTATCGGATGCATCCGTGTGGAGCACTAAGGGCAACTCAAAGTCTGGGTAAGCGAGAATAGGGGGGTTCACTAGCTGGTCTAATAGCTTGCACAGGGTCTCTTGGTGCTGCTCAGTCCATTCGACTGGAGTTCGTGATGGCAACTGGGCACCCTTGCCCTTCTGAGTCTTGCGCCTCTCCTGAGACTGCTGTTCTGGGTTTCTCTTTTGTTGCAAGAGCTCATAGATGGGTTTTGCCACTCTGGAGAAACCTTGGACATAGGAACGATAGTAGCTCAGAAATCCAGCTATCCTTCGAACATCTCCAATCGTGGTTGGTGTTTCGTTCTTCAGGGCGTGCACCGCCTCCAAGTCTTTAGGGTCGATGCGGATGCCCTCGGCTGAAACCAACCGGCCAACGTATCTCACTTCATGCTTAAACAGGTCACATTTTGTGGGCCTGAGTTTCACTCCGTGACTCTGCAGAGCTCTAAGGACTTTTCTCAGCCCTTCCACGTGGTCCTCAAACGTCTTGGCATAGCACAGTATGTCGTCTAAATAAGGGATACAACACTCATCTCTCAGGGGAGCGAGCATCTCTTCCATACTACGTTGAAACGCAGCAGGTGCGTTGGTCAGCCCGAACGGAATCCGCACCCATTCGAACAGACCCCAAGGGGTGATGAAAGCGGTCAGGTGGCGTGACCCCTCTGCAATGAACCCCTGGTGGTACGCCTTCCCCTGATCGAGAATGGAAAACCAGCTGTACCCTCCCAAGGTGTCTGTGAGATCTTGAATTCTTGGTAAGGGGTGGCGGTCTGGGACTGTGCGCTGGTTCAGGAGACGGTAATCAATGCAGAGTCTGAGTGTGCCATCTTTCTTCCGCACGCAGATGACAGGTGCTGAGTAAGGGGACTTAGACTTTATGATCCACCCTCTGGCAAGAAGATCCTCAATATACTCCTTTACCTCCTTGTATAGGGGTTTGGGGATAGAGGCATAGGACTTCTGGACTGGGTTATGGTCACTGAGTGTGATAGACATTTCTAAGCTGGTTATACACCCCATGTCATTGTCATCTCGTGCGAACGCTGCTGACTCCTCTCGTAGCAGTTCCTTTGCAACTTTCTGCTGCTCTTCACTTAAGTGGCTTACATCAACTGGTGGGTCCCTCCTCTCTGCCACACAACCACTGTTTCCCTGCTGAGTCTTAGGGACCTCCTGACTGCCACTGGACTTCAGTCCCTCCTCATCAGTCTGTATAATCTTAACTACTGGCTCAATGCTTCCGAGCACTGTTCTGCAGGACAGGGTCACTTCATGTTTTGTGTGGTTACCAATGGGGACTCTTACATAGGGGACTTTTGCCTGATTGATTGCTATAAGGCTGTCTCCAACATCCAGCTGTTGTAACTGTGGGTTGTTCTCAGTGGGTTCAAAGAGCACAAGTGGGTTAGACGTGTCAAAGGGGGATGGGACTCTACACTTAACATGTCTGACCTGACCTGCTGGAATAACTACATCATGCAGTCCCACTCTCAACACACTTCGACTGACTTTCTCCTCGTTGGTGAGTTTGGTCTGAACGAAACTGACTAATGCACTGGCTTTATCGTCCTGGAGGTTCATCGCACCCTGGAGGAGGCTCACAAGGGTAGGTATGAGGTCAGCACCACCCTCTGGTCCCAGTATCAGCTGCTCAATAACATTGAAACCGATCAGGGGGCGGTCCATGGGCACACTACTGACCAGGAAGGGCACTTGTATAGTCAGACTGGGGTCACTGTTGTCAGGGAGACTCACCATCACTCCTACCCAGCCGTCATATGGTAATGGTTTCCCATTGACAGCCAGCACATTGAGAGGCTGTCGTCCAATCAGTTCAGCCAATGGACGCACTTTGTAATCAGGGAGATAAGTCTTTACCCACTGACGATCGAGGAGACTCACTTGGGCACCTGTGTCGAATAAACAGTCTACTGCATAACTGTTAATGTAGCACTTGATATTACATTTCCTCCCAACTAACTGGGCCACTCTCTCTCGGATCTCAGTCTCTTTGTTCATGGGTGAGGGGGTCACAAAGTTAGTTTTCACATGGGCATGATTTTCATGTGGCAGCTCTGCCTCTGTGGAGCATTGCTGTTCACTGCTGCTTAGGGCATGGGCATCAGCAGAGGAATGACTAGCGTTTTTGGTCTGTCCCCTTTTAAGACATCCTATTGCCCTATGACCTGTTTCCCCACATACAAAACAATGGTTACATGAGTTTGATGAGCCTTTCTCGATACAATTAGGACATCCGTACTGCCTTGCTATGGGTTTGGGCTTTGGCTTGGGATGGTCACACTGACAGGGTTGTTCTGGGGTCTTAACAGCTGTGAGGGCCTCAACCAATTTTGTTAAAGCATCAACCTTGGCATTCAGTTCCTCAATCACATTACTTTTACTCTTTGTCTTGCTTTCCGGTTGTTTTTCAGTGTCATTATTCTCAAGTTGAGCACTGTGGGCATGTGTTACTTTTGAGCGAGGGCCATGTCCCAGTCTTCGCTGTCTCTCACTTTCTTCACTGCAAACTTTGTTCACCTGCCTTATCAGGGACTCATCTGACACCACATAATCAGACAAAAGGGGTTTGAGTTCAGTGCGGATGTCACTGTATTTGGGGAGAAGGCCCTGGTGAACTGTACGTAAAAACACATTCTGGACTGTGCGGGGCTCATATTCAATGTCCATGTTACCCTGTTTAGATGCAAACATGACTTTCTGCTTCAATCCGATCATCCTGTACAGAAATTGTTGGGGACTCTCATGCTCATCCTGCTTAGTGCTCATTAACTCCTGAAATAACTCACTTCCACTCTTTTCACTCAAGTGTGAACGCATGAAGCTCTTGAGCTCACTAAGGGTTAAGTCATCCTTGTTAATTAGCATGTCCTTAAACTGTCCTGGCTTGACAATGCGTAGAACACCCTGGATGATTTCACTCTGTGAATGCTTTGCCTTCAGCCCCTCGTCAATCTGCTTGCATAGCCCATGGTAGCTGATGTCTGATGTACTGTCTCCCACCTGACCCCCATAGATTTTGAATTCTTTACGTTGCAGAAAGGATAAGTCTCTAAGAGAAACCATGCTGTCAGGCCGGCTGTGTGCTGGGTTTGTAGTGCTATGGTCCTGAGCTAATGTGTCTGCACTCAGATTTGACTGCGGTGAAACAGTAGAGGTAGGTGTGTGTTGAGCTGGTGTCAGTGTAGTCCTACATTCAGCTAATTTCTTGCCCAAAGCCTGGTAATTATCCAATAACATTTGGTACTCAACCGCCTGTGGATCAGCAGAATCAGTGGGAGATGTATCGGCTATCTTACCCCCTGTATTAATTACTTTAGCAGGTGTAGGTGTTGTAAAACGAAGAGTAATGATCTCATTAACAACATCTCTCAAAGCCAGTAAATGTGAAAAACCCTGATCCTCAGAATCAACCAGTGTTTTACAATTCAAATAAGTACAGATATAATCAAAACAACTCTCCTCATCACCTTTAGTTACTGTTGATGAGTCGACATCTGGTACTGGTGTGATTTTCTCAACAACTTCAAACAGCTCCTCCGCTGTCAATTTGTGAAGCCGTTTCTTTATCTTCCATGTCAGCTCTTTCCTAGCTTCCATGTTTAGTCTTCATCCAGCGGCTCTGGACAGAACAGTTCGTATTGTCTTCGTCCAGCGGCTCTGGACAGGATACAGTTCGTAGTCTTCGTCCAGCGGCTCTGGACAGGAAACAGTTCAAGTAGTCTTCGTCCAGCGGCTCTGGACAGAAACAGTTCAGTAGTCTTCGTCCAGCGGCTCTGGACAGAACACAGTTCAAATACTAGTGGGTGAGACGTGCTGCACTCCTCCAGCTGGGGTCCCTCTCACACGCAGTGGTCCCGTAGCTGCCTCAGTCGCACGTCTGCCGCTCCAGCACCCTGGCTCTGTGATGTTGGACGAGCTGTGCTGCACTCCTCCAGCTAGGGTCCCTCTCACGCCGTGGTCCGTAGCTGCCTCAGTCGCACAACCGTCACTCCACCCGACCGGTACTGTGAGGTCCTAGGTTCGTGGGTTAAAGATGAGCATCCTCTCTGGTTTGGTGATGTTCATCTCAGCAGTGCCTCCAGAAATCTGTTACAGCCCTCACGATTGAGTAGCTGTTAACAGGTGACAAGTCCTGTATTGTACAGGGAGAATATATAGACAGGAGACGTTAATGTTGTTCTTCAAAGCAGGCTGTAGTCTGTCTCTTTATTCACAGAAATCTTAATTACTTTTCTTTCTCTTTTTCTCTCTTTAAATTCAATAATCACTCAAATCACAATAATCAAATATCCATAATTCCATAGTTCACAATTCACAATAACTGTTACTATCAGAATGTCATTGTTACACATTGGTCTCTTTTCTGTTGTCATATTTCACCAAAAACACTGTTTACAAAAAGTTATGTAGTGTAGCTTTAATCTGCATGTGCTCTGAAACACACTCTACTTAATACTGCTTTTTAACCAGTCTCTTAATTTCCCAGTAAATACTGTAATACTGTTTGTAATGTAACATTGTTTTTAAACCTTGTATTGTTTATATTTCACAGTCTTACTGCATACAGAAAGTTTTTTATAAAGAATATCAAAATACTTTTACCCAAAACCATTACAACAGTTACTATAATCATATGTACAATATAACACAATTTCCTATGCTAAACTGTGGAGCTAAGGCACAAATGTCAGGGAGCTGCCGTTTTTACAGAAAATAAACAAGGCCTCCATTTTGTAGAATCACAGTCTGTCACTGCACATTTCCCAAACAGTCTCAAACTTCATCAAAACACAATATTTCTGTATTAGTCTAACAGTTAACAAAATAAGAAAGGCTTATGAGTCCTTTGCTATAAGTTGTGATGCTTTTGCACATATTACTGACCTGTATTGTACAGGGAGAATATATAGACAGGAGACGTTAGTGTTGTTCTTCAAAGCAGGCTGTAGTCTGTCTGAAGGACGGAAGCCTCACAGGTCTATAATACCTCACAATCCCTGCTCACCCTAGGCGAGACTCCCCCTGGTGGCGGGACTAAGTAATTAGTATTACTGTAGTTTCAACACAAAACACTATCTGGATTTGGCCTTTTTCAGTAGAAATACACAAAGTAAAATAAATACAAAATTACAATTGTGCACATACACTTGTAGGTGTCACATATAAATAGCAGATCTACTGTATACAAGATCTACATGTGCCCCACTGTAACACACTATTTTCAAACAGCCAAATTAAAAGCCAAAACGTTAAATTTTTTAAACTGATTTTTATGCTATATTAACTTTTTCAGCTGGGGACCCTCTGGAACCCATACTTTGATCTGCTGTCTGCGGAAGTGTGTTTTGGGGTGAGTGTTCCGGTTACCCCCCTGATAAGCAGGTTGGTGCCTTGCATAGTTTCCTCTGCCATATCAGGGGTCATCACTATGTCCGCCCGCACAAGACTTGGTCTTGTCCGTGGTTTTATTAAATTCTTTTGACGCACCATTATAATATTCAGATTTTGACCTTGATCAAGTCTCCAGGTTTTCTTCAGAATATGTATGACACTGATTTACAACAGAACTACGGCACATTATGAGTCCAACTAGTACTAGTGGTTCTCAAATGTTTTACGTGCAAGGACGCCTATAACTTTCCAGAGTGTCCAAACGGAACCGGTTCTAATTGTACACTCTCAGAGTTACAGACCTGTTATGGTCATTTCTTGTAGATCGGCTATCTTCGGCAAAGAGGTTTGGTGTAGAGGGGAAAAAGAGCAGACTAAGTACAGAGTAAAAGGTCAAGTTTATTTAATGACGGCTCAAGTGGTTAAATATCTGAAAACACAAATTGACATGAATCCAAAATACACTGATGATTGTGCTGTCAAACAATGAAACTAAATGGAATCTGGGGGTCCCAGCTTCATCTCTCTATGAAAACGTTGAAGACCCCTGCTTTATATGTTTCTGGTAATATTATTGTCCGGTCACTTTATAGGCCCTATGTCCAAAAATAGAATGTTGACAACAAAATGTCCTATGACCATGGACGTTACGGACCGAAGCTTCAATGACATCAGTTTCGATAAGCAGGGACTTTGCAAACGAACAGAATCCCAGGTGCACTCTATGTTCTTCCTGCCATAGCCATAGCCCCCCCCCGCCCCCCCTCTTCCCTGCCCAATAAGCAAACAAAGAACAGATTATGCAGTTCATTGTTTTGACTGTTCTGCTGCAGAGGCGTCAATTGGGTATGGCAAGCTATGGCAGCTGCCATACCTTGGCTACAGGGGGAAATAATAAAATGTACTTTTCATCATGCCTGTTGCTAAGGTATGGCAACATGACTGGTGTTGCAAGACACCAGTCATGTTGCCATACCTTAGCTTTTGCTGAACCGACGCCACTGTTCTGCTGCTGTACAATTACAGCCTAGCTGCTTTTTATGTAACAACGGGAGCCATGGTGGAAAAGTACCACAATTAGTTCTACTTGAAGAGTCCAGCAGGAAAACCTTAACAATGCTTAGGGAATACTTGAAAGTTGAAACATTTCATCTTGTAATATAAGGAACATGTTTATACACTTAATAGGCTACCATTTGGTCAGACTGCTACAATTGCCCCCGTGGTGGGAGAAATTGTAGCGCAACACTGAAAAACTCTGGAATATATTAACCCACTCTTTGTCAAATAAAAGAACATCTAAATGTACAGGACTGTGATCGCATTACTGCTGTACTGTCTGATATTGTGGTGGCCGATAAAGTCAAAACATTTCAAGGCCAGTATAAAGAATATATATATATTTATTTATTTATTTTGAAGAAAAAAAAAGAAAAGAAAAAAAGTGACACGTGCAATATATAAAAAAACTATAAACTAATATAATCAAGAAAATAAAAATAAAAATAATGTCGGACAAGTGCTATGGTCTGGTTGCATACTAATAATAATGTTGTAGAAAAGTATGCCAACCTGCATAGTGTAACTTCAAGATTCCTCCAGAAGGCAAAGTGGAACAATGTTTACCCGATATGTTCAACTTGTGTGTCTTATCTTCCTTTATTCACCTGAATACCTACAGTACATAATTGAAAGTTAATAAGTGTGGTTGAGACCAGCAGGGTCTGATGCCCGCACACGCACACACGTACGCACACACGCACGCACAAACGCACTCACACACACACACACACGCACACACGCGCGCGCACACACACACAGACACACCCACACGCACAAACACGCGCACACACAAACACGCTCTCGCGCACACACACGTGCGCGCACACACACACGCGCACACACATACGCGCACATACACTCCCAGTTAAACAGCACCCAGCCTCTGAAGGAACAGCGTATCTAGAATCAACATCAGCTTGTGGAACAACAAGGAGGCTGGGAGACTCACCACCACATTGAAGATAACCTCTCAGCATTACACTTCACACACACACACACACACACACACACACACACACACACACACACACACACACACACACACACACACACACACACACATCCAGTGGGAGGATTGAGCTCCTGCCACTGTAGCTTATAATACTGCTGACCTCATTTATTTATGGGAACAGTGGGCCCCTGAGGCCTCTCTGGGCACCTTTTTTATGGACCACTGATTCTGAACATCAGCCAAAAGAATTGCAGATGGCAGTGTTTGCGACACTTGCGACAGACGGAAAAACAAAGCGGTCCCAAGTGCAGAGGCAGCTCAGGTAAACTGGACCTTATTTTCAAAGTCTAAGGGGTATGCATGTCCCAGAGTTGTGAGCGTTGTGAGCTTGTAGATTGGCTATTTTTGGCTAAAGTTCTCAGAATATGGACGTTAGGGTTCTAGTGGTTAATATAAAAAAGGAGAAAAAGGAGTTTCTATCACACAAAGATTTGGAGGACCCCCTGTAGTAACTATGAGGACCCCCTAGGGGTCCTGGACGCCCTGTTGAAGATCCCTGGTCTAATTAGTTTAAATTGGCTTCAATCAACGATGATGGTGAATGACCACCGTCATATAGAGATGATGAAAAGAAAAAATAAATCAACTGAACAAGAATATTAAACGTTTAGTTTTTTTTATTTCTTCTCAGGTCATCAAGTTGGACATTCACACGAACATAAATATATTCCGTAATAAATTAGACAATAATAAATAAAAAACAATATGTATTTTACAACAACAACATTTAACGGTAAACTCCCTTGTTGCCCGTGGCTGGTAAACAGAGGGGCGTGAATGACATCACTGTGATGATGTCATCACTCTAAAGGCGTCAGCAGGACAACAGCATCCCAGCAATTATTACACATAATAATAATTTAATAAACAGCATTTTGATAGTGAAGATGAGTGTGAAAAATCCGCGCTTGTGAGCGGACAACAATTCCTATTGGCTCTTACAACACCGAGGAGCCCGGTGTGAATCCATAACCCTAACCCTATTTTTGAGTAGAATAACAGAAGACCAGCATTTACGCTATTTCCCTAATTGTTAAAAACAGAGACATGAGTATAGTGTGGAAAAACAAAAAACAAACAGTAGCTACATTTTTGCCGAGCTCATTCCAAAACATACTGGCTTAACTTCAATCAAAACATTAAACAGGAGCCTTGCCATTCCTCAACACAATGGGCCTCACTGTGGAACAGTTATCTTAAAGTATACGGACATGTCCTTGTGCGGCTGTATAAGCATTTGTGCGTGAGCAGCGTGACATGTAAATGACGTGTAAATCTTTGTAAAATCGAACAAAATTGTTTGCCAGAGGTGAAGGCTCAGGATGATCCTCTTCATTCCATTTTTAAGCTGCCATTTTGCATCATAATTGACATGATAAGACTGCATGTTACCCTAATTTTAGGACAGTGGAAATCAGCTCTGATACAGAGGAATATTTAATTCAAATCGTATCATAGATATTTTGTCAAGAGATAACCGTAAACCAAACTAGCAATAGCAAACAACTTGTATAAAAATAAACAGCATCAAGGCCATTTGGGTAAACAAGTAAACGATACATTCATATGCAGTACAAACCATAATCCCTCAAGGTGGGTCGATGGTGTATCAAAGAACATTTTTCGCATGCGTCCAGAACATTGTCTTAAGGTTGGACACTGGAATGGACCTCAACCACGTTCAACATGGCATCCCTATTTTGGGCATGTCATTATTGGTGAAATGTTCTATAAACACTCGAAAAAATCTGATTTTCTTCTTTAACAATCCAGATTAAAAAAGAAAAGGAAAAAAGTAAAGAAATAAAATAAAATAAAAACATCTAGCTAAAAATAAAAATATCCAGCTTACAACACATCACAATGCGATGCTTTGTGAGCTCCTACAGTAGTCCAGATGTCTTTGTTTATCTGGTCCAGATAAAGAGTTGTTCTCTTCCACACAACAACCTTAAAGACCTCCACCTCCCACTGCTTTAGATGTCCAAGGCGGAGGAGTGTGTAGGTGGATGCAGGGGTGGCAGGGTCCCTCTATAGATGGAGAGCTCCAGTCCAGCAGATCTTTGCTTAGAGAATCACAACCTTTTTTATTTCAGTCCTGTCCTTCAGTCTCTCTCAACACCACCAGTGACCTCGGACTCAGTCTTGTCCGGAGGTATTCCGCTGCTGCGTCCCCTTTGGATGAGCGGTAGGTGTTTGATTCCCCATGTGAGAGACGAGGGTTCGAATCCATCCTTCTCTTTTTAGCTTATTCTACTGCTGCTGTGATCGGCCCAAATGTCTAGCAAGGAAGGTGAACGTTGGACGCGCACTCAGGCCTCTACTTCCTCCTCCTGTGCTGCAGCCTGGCGGCTCTGGTCGGCCTCTTCGCTGTGTGGTGTGCAGTCGCCATGTTGGATTGGACCGCCGATCTGTTGCGAAAAGAAACCAGAAACAGAGAGAGAGTCAGTTCACAAACTCCGGGAATTACCTCAAACTCAACACCCATGAGAGATTACCCAAGAATTAAGCTTCACCACTAAAGGCCTATATACTTTGTCATCATACGCCAAATAGCGAAAAGAGCTATAATATCTCCTTTACAAGCTCACAACACATCGTAAAATTAGGCGTTGTGAGCGTATACAGTATATATATATATATATATATATATATATTTATGTATGTATGTATGTATGTATGTATGTATGTATTTATTTATTTATTTATGTATTTATTATTTTTATTTTTGCTTTGAATCATAGTTATAGTTATACTTTATTATTTCAGTACTGTATAATCATACTGAAAGTGTTTCATTCATACTTCAACCGACTCGTTGAGGAATGTCAATTATTTTTGAATGTCAATTATGTACAGCCAGCGACACAGCAAGGTAAATTGTGGTTAAGGGTGATTAAGATGTGGTGGTGGGTTTTACCTGAGGGAGGCCAGCAGTACGTTGGATTCTGTGTCTGGATGATTCTTAGCGTCTACCGAGGGCTCTGCCACAACAATGCTGGGATTCTGTGAGCTGTGAATAGAGCACATAACATAAACCTGTTAACAAAACACACACCGAAAAACCTGGGAACTTCCCAAATTTCTGCAAAAGTAGCGGTTTGCTCTGCATTCAGTTGTCGTGTCGCGTCGACCCGAGGCTGTATGTCAACTTATGATTGCCCAATTTGCCTGGAATTTCAACCTAACATGTTTTATGGCCCCGTATAGGATAGACATCAAGTCACTTCAAAGGAGCCACAACAAAGACAGCACTGCAAAGGAATTTCCAGAGAAATGGGGATAGGTTTGGCGACAGTGACTAATTCCCCCATCATGCACCCTAGGTTTCATAATCAATATCTCAAGTTACGGATTACTGCCTCTGGTGTGGGCAAAAACAAAATTTCTATAAATGGCAGCATGACAAGTAAACCTGTAAGACCTCTTTTGCGCCTTCCAGAAAACTTAGGCATTTCTCCCCACTTCTACCCATATACTGTATACCTTTTTATCTCAAGACCCAAAAGAGAAATTTGACGTTTGCCTGGGACCCAAACTAGTGAAAATAGCAGATCTTCAAGCTCGCAACGCATCACAAGCTTGTGGATCTGCTATTTTCTCTAGACACAATAAGTCTTCCGAATCCTCTTTCTAGTTCCATTTGAACCATCCCCTCCTGGCCCTGATACATGCAGGCCCTTCACACATGGCTGATGCCGGAACGAGACACAGACACTAAAGTTTGATACCATCTATCTTCCGAGGAAGGGACGTGTTGACAAGAAGGGAGGCAGCAGAGAAGGAAGGAAGGAAGGTAGGTCATTTTTCGGGGAAAGCTCACCTGTCATGGCAGAAGGAGGAGCAGGTTGGATCGGCCGGGTTGGCGCACTGGCATCGGTCGTCGACGGAGCGGCGTCTGCGAGAGAGAGGGCTGCCCAGACCGTACGGGAGAATTTTACTGTGGAGAGACAACAAAGAGTGGTGTTATTATTTATACAAGCTTTTAACCTCAAGATTCGTAGGGCCCTCGAAAGTAACACATCTATAAGCTCATAATGCATCTCATCGTGAAGCATTGTGAGCTTGTAGATGGGCTGTTGTTGCTCTTTGTTTTCCTAGATTTGTTAGGAATTTGGGTAATTTCACTTCATTTATTAGCTATTTTTCAACGAAGAGATTTTGTGAAGAGGTTTTAAAGAAATGAGGATCCAGTACAAGTCTTTAGGGCTTTTGGGCATTTAAACACTTACTAACACTGTCTTAAAGGACTAGTTCACCCCCAAAATGACCTTTTTCCTATTGATTACTCATGCCATGGAGACTTGAGTTCAATAATATTTTTTGTCTTTTGTCGCTTTCCTAAGACAATCATTTGATTCCGGATGGGGACCCAAATGCATTCGGGTCCCCAACCGGAATCAATGGGGGTAAATTTACTATAATAGCTTTTTTGTCTTAAGAATATGACAAATACAAAACAATATTACTGAACTCAAGTCTCCATGGCATGAGTAATCAATAGAAAAAAAGTCATTTTGGGGGTGAACTACTCCTTTAAACTCTCTGTTGTGAGTCCCTTGAATACAAATCTCTTGGGGCTCTGGTATTGAAACTCACCTAGGCGTGTTGACCCAGATGATGTCCAGGTGACAGAAGTAGATGCACTCCTTGTCCAGCCAGCTGTTGCACGAGCATCGCTTGGTCCTGACCAGACGGTGGCGCTGCGGAGGCGACGACGACGACGACGGGGCTGGCAGGAGGTCCGGCTGGCCAGATAAGGGAAGTCCAAACCCTGAAAACACACAAGCCAATCAGAGGTTTTAAAAAAAATGTGCCAACTAATTCAATAACATCATTACAAAAAGTGTCGAGTAATATCTTGGCATATACACCATGACTGTGGAATCGACGATTATCATTATGCAAATATGAACAGATTGGATCTGCCAGAGGCAAACACCCACTTGGTTCACGGGGATTTGATCGTGATTAATTGTGGGATGTATGGAAATTAATCCAAGTTAAATAGCGTGCGGGGTGGCATAATAAGATTGGCTGTGTTGATAGTCATTAAGCCTATTTAATGAGCGCGCTGGCGGGCTTATCTAGCGCTGTGCATACACGACAGGTGGACATGAAGCTATTGTACTGAAATACTCTCTAGGTCAGGGAGTAGGGCAAATATTGACAACTGCTCAAAGCATTCTTACCTGGGGTAAGATCAGTAGGGATGGGACGATATGAAACTTTCATATCACGATTATTGTGACAAAAGAAATCGTGACTTACGATATTATCGCGATATTCAAAATCCATTATCCTGGGGCGGAACAGGTGCCAAAAAATAGCAGATCTACAAGCTGCGACGCGTTGTGAGCTTGTAGATCTGCTATTTTTTGGCAAAGGCATTTGATAGAGTGAAAAAAAAAAGTATATTATAAGTATCTTTTACCAATTCTAGAGGGTTTAAGTGGTGCAGGATATGCAGCTCGGAAAATAAAAGGTGAATTGATCCCAGTGCATGACAGAGGACGATATCACGATAAATTAAATCTCCACAATACGATTATCGTGAGTGTTTTTTATCACGATAAACGATAATATCGCGTATCGGCCCATCCATAGACATCAGTGGTGTTGGTGGACAGTAAAAAAGTACATTTACTTGAGTATTGTACTTTCTTTTGAGTATTTGTAGGCTACTATACTTGCGTATTTTTTGATACTTATGACTTTTACTCTCACTACATTTCATAGACACATTTTGTAGATTGCTTTTGACTTTTGAAAAGGTAAGTAGTATTAACCACTTTAGCCCCATTTAAAAAATAGTGAAAATCTACAAGCTCACAACATGGCACACTGTGACATGTTGTGAGCTTTGTAAATCTTTTATTTTTTCTATGGTATTGAATTTAGTTGACATTCTAAAAAGAATATATATATAGGCCTATTTTTTTTTAAATATCTAAATTTCCATACAGCAATGCACAGAAACAATTTTACTAAATGTAATTTGTACTTTTGAATACTTATCAAGTAGGCCTAATAGTTTAAATCAAGTAGACAGAGCAAACTCTCCTTGTGGTGGACTAATATTTGTATCAGGAGTATCTATACTTTGACACAGCCTACTGGAGTTGAACACTTTGTTCCGCTTCTCAGAGAGTAGGTCAAATATTGACAGCAGCTCAAAGCATTGTCACCTTCAGGTGCATTACTGCTTGCTGCTGCACACAGCGTGCCTCTGCTGACATACTTATGCTTCACTATGATACACACTGCACACTGGCATCAGATACAGCATACTGTATCATCACTGCTAGTAGTTTTATTAACCTTTCTTTAATTAACTGGATGGATCAATTTAGGCATGGAAGCCCTTTTTCAATGTGATGTAAAAAAAAGCAAGATGCTGTAGTTATGAGACACTTGACATAATACCTAAACATAATAATAATACAATTATAAAATAAATGTATTATTATTAAATATGTTAATAATAATAATACAAATAATGACGTTTTTGAGGTATATATATTAAGGTACTACTGCTATTTTCAGAAAATTCGGAAATACTGTACTGCCATTATTTTTTAGAAGGTCTAAAATTAAGTCTAGATACCAAGTCATTATTTTGAGGAAGTTTCTCATATAATGACTTAAATTATATTAGTTTTTTTTTTATGACAGAAATAGTCTTAAAAAATATTATTGTAATTTTACAAACATCCTTTTGCATGTACATTCATAATAATACATCTCAAATGTATGGTATGCATGACAGCAAAACAATATTACACGTTTTTTACAAAAACATAAAACTGATAAAAATATCTAAAAAATTGTATTTGACTGTTTTTAGTGCTGCATCGTCAATGTAGTCGTGCCATAGTCACAGTGAGATTTGCCTTCAAAAGGTAAAAGTGCATAAAAATTATTAACGTAAAAAAAGATAAGTATATCTCTCACCTTCTTGCAGGACCACACACAGTGCGATGAAGACGGCCAAGACGCTGCACAGGGACACAGACATGATGATGATGATGATGATGATGATGATGATCCAAGGTTTGTCAGGTTCAAATATCAAACACACACAGAGATGCAGGGAGCAGTAAGTCAGTTCCTTCAGAGAGCACAGATCAACAGGTGCTTTGTGTTTCAGACCATCGCCAGTTGCTTTTATACTCCTCCAGTGTGTGTGATGATGATGATGTCACACGGCTGGCCCCTCCCACCAGGCTGACGGTACCTTGTCTCTCTCTCTCTTTCTCTCTCTCTTTCTCTCTCTCTTTCTCTCTCTCTCTCTCTCTCTCTTTCTCTCTATGGGGGTGGGGGGTGGGGGGGGCATGTCATTGTTACACAATGCTGGTGGCTCCTGGCAGCCGGCCAGACATTCCACAAGTGTCCTTCATTCTCCCTCACTCGCACTATACCTACTCACCGCCATAATTAGGCGATTACTGTACTCTGTAGTGTGTGTGCGTGCGTGCGTGTGTGAGCGTGCATGCGTGTTGTGTCGCTGTACCTTGAATGTCAGGAAGGATAGAGACAACCTGCAGTCTTCCAATGGATGCTAATCAATGTAGTTATTATTGGTCACAAGCTCTTCTTAAATACATTTTTCAAGTTTTCCAAAAAGCTCACAATGCATCGCACCGCAACATGTTGTGAGCTTAAGTTGCAGATCTGCTACTTTTGATGCTTTTGTGTGACGCTGTAATGATGGCCTAAGTTGAAGTAGGGATGTCAATTCACGTAAAAAAACACACAAAGGTCAAAATATGGAGATAAGAGTTTTCTGCCCGACAGTAACAAAATATACGATGTGAGCTTTGTGTCACCGATGACAGTCCTTATATGTAAAGGTGACAGTGACAGTCCTTATACAGTATGTGTGAAGGTGACAGTGACAGTCCTTATATGGCAGCAGATCACACAGACACGGCTCAGCAGGGGACACGCGGAGCAGAGGGCCACGCAGCTGAATGGAATGTTGTGACCATAGTTTGCATTGTCTTCCTTTTCTCTTCTTCCATAGACGTGTCGTACACACGTCTGTGATGTGGGGAGATCCTGGGGAGTGGGTGGGGGATTCTGCTGCCATCATCAGGAAAGGGGGACGGGTGTGTGTGTGTGTGTGTGGGGGGGGGGGGGGGGGGGGGGGTTGTTTTGCATGATGAAACACTCCTGCGCTGATAGTGTGACATCATGGCGTGCTGCCAGAGCCAGCGGCCCGGACAGGAAACAGAGGGTCGGGCTAATAATCTATCAGGAAGCACACGCGCGCCCGTGCACGCAAGCGCGCGCACACACACACACACACACACACACACACACACACACACACACACACACACACACACACACACACACACACACACACACACAGTATAGACTTGTGTGATGTAAAAGAAAATATCAGGGTGACATAATTTAATGAATGCTATCTTCTCCATTCTTTTGGCCGTGTTTGACCCTAACTCTGAAACCTGAGTTTTATAGTCGCCCAACGGTATAGCGCACAGTGAAAATAACAGATCTCCAAGCTCCCACCACGTTGTTAGTATAAATCAGGCATAATGCTGATCCCTAAACCTGTAGCTCTAATTACATGTAGTGTGGGAATTAAAATGCCAGTTATAATGTATTTCAGTCAAGTAAATATTTTCACTGGTCTGAATTCATGTAGGTAGCAATATTTTAACAGTGTCAGATATTAAAGGCTACATCTTCTCTCGGTCGTTCTCGGTCATAAATTCCTCAAATGCCACAATATCGTGCACAAAGTCGCGCGCCTGTCGCGTCTAAATCTGTGGGCCTAGAACTTTTTCGAGTCAAGGTCCCTTGTCTGAAAAGGCTTCGTGCCAGGGACCCCAGAAGAAGATCTTTTGGTGAAAAATTGATATTTTGGATATTTTTCACAATAAAAAAAAAAAAAGCAAATGGACACACACACGCACACAGGTTTCTACCTGTTTCCATGCCCTCTGTTTTAGCAGCGGTCATTAAAGACAAAGTGGGTAAGCTAAAACATCTCAGATAATTATGGGCCAATAGCCTCGGCCAGTGTTTTGTTCAAAGTGCTGAGTCAATTACACTGAGTAGACTTGAGAGGTACGTTGATCTTGTCTGCTGACGACCAATTTGGCTTCAAAGGAAAACATGGCACTGATTTGTGTACTTTTGCTTCAAGGGCGTTTGACCGCATTACTGCATGAGTGAGAAGCTATTTTTAAAACTGTCACCAAGCGTAGTTTCTTTGGAAAAATCTTGGTGTTCTTCTGGTATGCTCACCAGACAATGAGAGTGAAATGGGGGAGTTCAACATTCTTTTCCCTTTCATGTGACCAATGGACGGAATTCTGTCTCATTTAGGGCTGGTGACTCGTTAATTAATCACCTTATATATGCAGATGATTTGGTCAGCTTTAGTTTGTATAGAGCTGGTCTCCCAACAGCTTCTGTGTATAGGCTACACACAGTATAGTTTAGATTTTAATATGAAATACAGCGCTAAAAAGAGTACGATCATGATTGTCCAAATTAAATAGGGAAAGAACCTTTCCTGACTTTTATCTTGCTTGGCACTGAACTGAGATTACCTATTTGGGCCATTATCTCCAATGAACTTTCGCATGACATGGACATTTATAGACAGCGTCGGAAGCTGTATGCTCAAGCGAACATATAATGCAGTGCCGCACATTTACAACGGTATACTGCCCATCACGTTTGGTTTTGCTACAGACAAGGCAGCAACAGACGACTCACAGTGGTGACTTATAATGACATATAATGTGCATCGCTACTTTATTCTATAGAACCTACAGTATGTATGTCACATTACGGTACACAAATATGTAAAACTTTCCCCCTAAGATACAGCATGTGTCACGAGGACAACTTGAGAGAATAGTAGTTTTCATTACGACAGATTGAAGATAACTCCATACTTGACATTTAACCACTTAAACCCCAGCATCCCTATTCATTGAGTACAAAGGACTCATTTAAGGGAACATTCACCAGAAATAGCAGGTCTTTCACAACGTGCCACAACGTGCCACAACGTGACGCGCTGTGAGCTCGTAGATCGGCTATTTTTGGCTTGGAGCTTTAATGGCCCGTCTTACTAAGTATAGAGTGTTTAACAGGTTAAACTGAAGTGGTATTGATAAATTCCAAATATTACTAGTAAGACGCCTCAGGGCGACATGCGACCTCGTCGTGCCAATTCTTGATGATGTATATCGGGACCAGTTACCCATATATGGAGACCCCTGTTACCCATATATGGAGATCCATACTGTATATGGCGATATGCGATATGCTGTAAGAGCCCAAACATGCTTACTCAGTTATATGTTATGTGAAAGTCCTGACATCATACCCTTTTATGCCCATACATGGAGATAGCTTGGCAAACAACACTGTAGAGCTCAAGACGCTGATGTAGTGATGTTAGATAGTTGAGTGTGGAGGGCAGCGACTCGGGAGTCCTGGAGTCAGTGTTGGCTAGCCTGCTCTCTCAGTCTCTCGCAGGGCATCAGCGGATCATTTCATTTGTTTGTCAGAAACTGAGCAATATGGGCTATTTGCATGTAATTGAGTTGTGTTTTAAATGTGGATCTTCCTGGGTATGAAATTGAATTCAATTGAATTCAATTCAGTTGAATTCAATTGAATTCAATTGAATTGAATTCAACACACAAGCACGCACGCACGCACGCACGCACGCACGCACGCACGCACGCACACACACACACACACACACACACACACACACACACACACACACACACACACACACACACACACACACACACACACACTATCTCCATTAGTTTGCATAGTTCATTCCAGTTGTGGATAGATGGATATTCCTCAGTGGGAAGTGTACGTGGAACAGCCTGCAGGCACTAGTATTAGAACTATAATTGGAAAACATGGAGTCAATTCACACAGGATTGGATCTTATCAACAGGTGTGTGGATGCTGTGATTCACGCCCCTCGGGACCTCTTGACATGCGCACGGCGAGTTTGAAGTCGGTCGGGTGGAATGGAATTTGTGTAGGCCGGTCAGGGTTAGAGACATGTAAGGGTCCATTTGGTTCCTAACTATTAATCATTTAACATGGGCACCACACTGAGCAATGTGTGTACATTAAAGTGACAACTCATTTCTGTGCATTCCTACCGTTGGGTTAGACTGTAAAGCTGTTATGTGAGATAACCTGGCTGTCTTCCTGCTGTGGCTTCTGCACAGTGAAGCTTTTCTGAAAGAAAAAAACAAGAAAGAAACAACTCCTTCAAACATAATCTGCGGTCAACGGCACGAACGCCTGAGATAAGTGTAAATCGGCAGCAGCAGAAGGCTCTCATACGCCATGAAGACATCACTGATGACCTTGCATCAGCAAATTCTAGGAATTAGAAATTACGAAGAAGGCCATGAGAGACACTGCAGACTAACATAAACACACATATAGATCACTTCATAATCACACCCCAGTCTCCTATATAATGATGTTTGTTTTGGTAACACTTTAAAAATGTATACATTATTACAAATAAATACATTATTGCCCAATTATGCTTAAAGGAGCGAGAAACCCTGCCTCTTTATTTGTTTTATCAGAATTCAGAATATGAAAAGAAATCTAAAATGTAGGACTGGTTTCTAAAATGTAGGAGTGGTTTCTAAAATGTAGGAGTGAATAGATAAGCCACCTCACGCCGAACTAATGGTACACCGAGAGCATATATGTAATGAGTGTCGCCAAATATTTCTTTTCTACCCAGAAACTGGAAGAACACATAAATAATAAAAATGTATAGAAAAAGTGATTTTGGGTTTCATGACTCTTTAATTCGTGGTGCATCACTTAATCATTTCATTCATCATGAAAATGTCATCGTGAAAATGTCATCGTGCAATCCTAGTCTTCTTCATCATAATGTTGGAGGAACTACTTAACTCAAAATAAAGCAAGACTGTGATGAATTAAGAGGAATTCACGATTCATTTAATGATTAATCAAAGCATTCATACTTCATGAATTAGGCGTTAATTGAGCATTAATTATGTGTATGAATTAAGGCTGGGACTTTAACTGATTAATTGCGATTAATTAATTACTGAAAATTAACGCGATTAAAAAAATTAACTCATTTTAATCGCACTTAGTTTTTGCACCACAGAACCTTCAGTTTCGGGCATACCGATCAACACCAACCAAGAAGAGACTACAAACGCAAAGGGAGAAGTAGCCAATCAGAGCACTTTGCTTGGCCCAGTGGATGCGAAATTTAGATTAAAAAACTCACTCGTTGATTCACTCGTACAACAAAATGTGTTTTACTTGAAAAAAAGTGATTCTCAGGTCAAATATCGATGTGCGATTAAAATGCGATTAATTGCGATTAATTAATCACAGAGCCTGTAATTAATTAGATTAAAATATTTAATCGCATCCCAGCCCTAGTATGAATGTATCCCTTATTGTACCTCTCTAAGTGTTACCAGCTGGTTCAACTTCAGACTCCGTGTTAAGTTAACCATGTTAGTTAGACGCATTGTAAACACACATGCCTGCTGCCTTCTGGTGACTGATATTGTTCTCCTGATGCATGAGGGAAATATAATAACAATGAAAAATGACAGTAGGCTATCAGTCACCAGAAGCAGGGACTTGTGTTTTCAACGGGTTTATCATGGTTAAAATGGAGTTTTAAAATGTATTCTAGTAAGTTCAATAGGCTTATATACTGTAGGATTATATAGGTGTCTGATCTACTGAATATCAAATACAGTATCTAGTTGTAGACATGATAATAACCCTCAGCATTTGAATTCTGGGGGGGAAAACTCTTGCAGAAATCAGCAGATATACAAGCTCACAATGCGTCACGATGTGACACGTTGTGACACGTTGTGAGCTTGTAGATCGGCTATTGTCCGCGAAGATATATAAAAATACACTAGTACAGAGCCCTGCGGGACTCCCACCAACAACATAATGTGGGCTTTGAGTGGAAACCCTGAATGCTTGCCCTCAATGCCCTGAGTGCTCATCATTCCTGATTGACCATGTTTTATCATAATCTGAGTTTTTACAGGAAAAGCATGATGTTGTTGAGGAAAGCCCTGTGGAGGAAAACCCTGACACGTTACTGCCACGCTTCATTCACAAATCACAATAAGGTACTGTAGTCCATCAAAGACTCAGTGACTCTAGGGACGCACAGGCAGGAAGGAAGGAAGGTAATTACCAGTGGTGGAAGAAGAAGTAGTCTGATACAGACTGTTATGGCAGGTCATGGCAGGTCATTGTTGACCTGGCCTCATAGTCCAGTGGTCCGCAACCTTTTCAGGCCGCGACCCCCAAAAGAATCATATTTTAACTGGGGACCCCCACCCTGACAAGCACTAACAGTTGAGCCATTACATTTTGTATAACACGGTTCTATTGTGAAAAGGCCTTGTGAGCATGTAAATCGGCTATTCACAATTTCGGCCTCTAGTATTTGACAATTTGTCCAATGTTTAATTTTAGAGGTGTTAAAAAGTCCTTAAATTGTCACTTTAGAAATGTGCAGATACCCTCTATACACTTAAACGTTGTATAGTAGTTGTTTATGTATATAGTTTCAATGTACAGAAGATTGCTTTTTTGATTATTGTACTGTTAGACGGTTGTTGGTTTACCTACGATCCCAGATTACTATTTCTATGCATTTGATGTATCACTTATGCTGCCCTAGTTTATTGTAGACACTCTGGATTAAGAGCATCTATACTTAATGCCTGGATTGTAAATTGTAAAAGTGTCGATACCACAATATATACTAATGTTACGAGTAAAAGGCTTGTATTAAAAAATACATAATTGAGTAAAAGTACAAAAGTATTGAAATCAAAATGTACATAAAGTAGCCTACCAAATTAAAAAATTGTCCATTGTGCACAATTCCCCATGCATTTCATTATTATTATTATTATTATTATTTTTTTCTTAAAGTTATCAAAATGTCTTCAAATCTTTCAAAAATACAGGCAGATCTACAAGCTATGGAACAGCTATTTTGGAATAGCCAAAATATAAAATAGATGCATTCATGGTCGATATGTGATGTAATGATGATGTAAATCTGGAAACTAAAGTAGGCTTCTACTGCAGTAACTAAAGCTATCAAATGGTGGAGTCAAAAGTTTGCAAAGTAGTAAAAAAAATATAAAGTATCCAAAAATGTACATATTCAGACAGAGTGAAAGCCCCTCAAACGTTGTACTGAAGCGCAGTGCTTGAGTAAGGTTACTTAATTTCAACATAACGGCTCTATTCCTCACCAGCCTCACACATAAACATTCAAAGGGAGCTTGAGCCCCTGCCCTTTTATCCATCTGTAACAAGTGCCCTCTCTCCAGACCATGAATGCAGTTTTCACTATGGTGAAAGAAATGCAAATCCCTCCTTTCCAAGCCATACCTGAAGGCAACATTCAAAAGAATTGACTTGTCCAAACTCTCCTGAACTTGAATGCCTCATCTTATGTTGAAAGAATTTCCCTCTCTCTGTGAAGAAATCCATGTCGTTACACCACATCTCCAGTATTGACTTGATTATGCTTAGTTCAGTGTGGCATCAAGCTCCCAAAATAGCCGACGTCCAAGCTCACACCGCGTCGCAGCGTGACACGTTGTGAGCTTGGAGGTCTGCTATTTTTGATATTTTCATCAAAAAGCCCTTTTAGAGTTTACAGTTTACAGTTTAGGCATTTAGCAGACGCTTTTAATCCAAAGCGATTTACAATAAGCAGGTAGGCCTAATACACATCACTATAATAAGCAAGATAATATGTCAGTACATTAACAACAATATAACAATAATGCATTGGAATATCAATCTAGAAAAACAATGACAAAGGTATAGACCACGCACCTAATTAGTAAAAAAAAATATAAAAACCCTATAAAATAAAATATAAAATGCTATCTAGCTTCATGTAAGGTCATTGGTGGTCACTGAGGGAAGGGGGAGTGTTACAGTAGTGCTATGGGTTTAGGTAGAGTCTGAAGAGATGAGTCTTCAGTCCACGGCAGAAGCCAGGGAGTGAGTCTGTAGTTCTAAGTTGCGACAGGGAGTTTATTCCACAGTTTGGGGGCCAGGAGGGCAAACTGTCTAGGACGAGTGGATTTTTGTCCTGGGGTTTTTAGGGAGGGTTCTGTCAGCATCCCTGTGTTGGCTGATCGGAGTGAACGGGTGGGGTTGTAGGGGTTGATCAGGTTTTGGATGTATGGAGGAGCCATACCGCAACCGGGGGCCAGTGGAGATTTCAGCCCCTGCCTCTCTAACATCTCTGCACGTCCCTGTTCCTCACAATAAGGCAGTCCATCAGAGGCCCGGGGACTCTGGGGACACCTAGGCCAGGAAGAGAGGCATTTCTCAAAGCACGGGAGGAAACAACAGCACATGGGGACAAGTCATATCAGGGATGTTTTGGAGGGGGGATAAGCTGGGGACGGCAGGGGAAATGCCAGAGGCATGTCACAATGAATGTCACCAAAACATTTCCACAACTATTTGTCCCAATGAGAGGAAAAAAAGTACCACCGTAAGCAAATATTTAGTCCAACGTCAGAATTGACGGTCAGGGTGAGATGGGTCAAGTCTACTGTAGCTGTCAGAATTTCTGAGTGGACCCTGCTCATTAAGACGAAGCAGAATCACCTCGGTTTGGTTGGCAGTAAAATGAGTATGAAAGGTGTCTTAATAATGAACCTTTGGTGGATAAGTAATACGAAGCTTAAGACAGTTCTGACTTATGGATTAAGACCCAAAGACCCATTGGTAACCCTAGTGTTTCCAAATAATAAAACAATTATAAAAAAAGGCCTGGATCTTCATTCTAGTGTATATTAACAACTGCTGAGAACCTGTTAGAACAGGAGCCTTCAACGTTTTCAGGCCAAGGACCCCTTAGTTGAGAGAGAGATGAAGCAGGGACCCCCACAACCTTCTCACATAGATTCCATATAGTTTCATTGTTTGACAGCACGATCATCAGTGTATTTTGGATTCATATCAATTTGTGTTTTCAGATGTATTTAACCACTTGAACCGTCAATACTTAACCTGACCTTTCACTCTGTACTTAGTCTGCTCTTTTTCCCCTCTACACCAAAGCTCTTTGCCAAAAATAGCTGATCTACAAGCTCGCAAGGCGTTGCGAGCTTGTCAATCTGCTATTTTTGGCTAAAGTTCTCAGAATAAGGACACTAGGGTTCAAGTGGTTAATATAAAAAAAGAAGAAGAAAGTTTCTAACACACAAAGATTTGGATGACTCCCTGTAGTAACTCTGAGGACCCCCTTGGGGTCCCGGACCCCCTGTTGAAGACCCTTGGCCTAAGTGGTATGCGCCTGGACCAGTAGGCCAGCGGGGACCTCAGCTTAAGATAGTTCTGCCTTGAGGATTAAGACCCAAAGACCTATTGGTAATTGTGTTTCCAAATTACAAAAAAGAAAGAAAAAAAAAAGAAAAAAATGGCCTGGATCTACAGTGTACATTAACAACTGCTGATCTTTGCTGATTGCATTGAAACTATAGCTGTTAGGAGAAAACCAGGAGTATTACTGGATCAGGAATACTGGTGCAGGATGACTCTGTGGGGTAAATATGTGCCCTTATCCAGACTCCACGTCCGTCCGGTGCAGGCAGCGCAGAGCGACAGAGGAATGCAGGACGGCACAGATTCAAAACAAACGCATGGAGCCAAGTGCAGGATTCCTTGGCATTCCATGAAACAAAGGGCAATCTAATCGTCTGAACCTAGAAACAATGACACTCCATAATACTAAGCGCTCCACCCCCTCCTCCCCTCTCTCAGGGAAAGGGAAAGTGACATCTGAGGGTGTTAATAAAGGGAAAGCCATAATGTTTGTTTTCATTGTGCACAGTTATATTTCATGCACGCCATGTTTTTGTTCTGTTGTTGGCGGTGGTGGAAGAAGTACTCTGATTTATTTCTTTACTTAAAGCTGCACATTTTGAACCCGGATTCCTGAGCAACTGCTGACATTTTTACCAGCCAGCTAATAGAGCTGCATGCTTGCTCAGGGGATAAATGTAATCTTGACCACCCAGTCAAAATCTCCATGGTAGAGTAGGCTATGTTAAAACTAATTTAATACCGTCACACGAGTTTGACAGAAAATATTCAATTGGTGCTGTTCGCTAGCTTATTGTTCAGCAGTTATTTCCGGAGTAACCGGAAGGTCACCTGACACGTTGATGGCATCACCTGAACAAAACCAAATTTAAATAAAATCCATAGCCATAATGAATGTGAATGGGGAAAGGGTCTGGGCGCAAGCACAACGTGGAAACGGATATCCTTTGAGTGGATCGTTGCGAGTGGACAAGGGTTATTTTCCAACTCCAGGACACCTGTGCACAGGCAAATCGGAGCACAGTGGACTATTGAATGATTACTCAAAGATTAGTGGAAAGTGTCGTAGAATTTTATGAAATGTAACTTTTGTTTTTCCCTCAAGGTAATCAGAAGGTCATGTCATTGGATTAGTCATGTCAGGGTGTTGTCAACTGTTGTGTGAGTCATTCCTTCACCTGTTACCAGAATGTCATGTCCTGTCAAAAGTATTCCTGACTAAAGGCCTTAAATGGATGTTTGTTAACTCGACTCTGATTTATTTAAAGTCTCTCTGAAGTGTATAAGAGGGCTGTATAACCTGTAAACTGGAGTTGACGGCTATACCAGATAGGTGTAGTACTGTCAGCTCGGAGCTCCTTTTTGAAATAAATATTGATTGTGTTTGAACATTCTCAAACCTTTCTTTTCTTAGTATATTTTTATGCAATAATCATAGAAATCTACGACAAAAGCTCTCAGGAAGCGAGGCAGGGAACGAGTCAAAACACTGCACTATTTTGACACTGCACTATTAGGTTGTTAGTGTTGGTAGTTTCTGAGTATTTTTGCTTTGTTTAACAATGACAGTGAGATACTTGTTTGCACTAACTAGCATTGACTGCTATGGTCTCTTTTGCAAGACACTTTATGTATATATACTTATATATTATTCGCCCCCTCTATTGATGCACCTTCTCTTTATTGCTACTGTACTGCTCTTGTCTTTGTTTTTGTTTTTTTCCCTCTTATCTATCTTTTCTTACGTCTCTGTAACTTTGTAAATAACTGTATACTGCTGTGCTACTTCTGGACAACTGAATTTCCCCCTTGGGATAATAAAGGTATCTATCTATCTATCTATCTAAAAAACAATGTTGGCAGTAAATGAGGTAAACACAATATAACCAATACAATTGGGGTGGTTGTATTTTGTCTCCCTGCTCTTCTATAGACATTTTTTAGATCGTCTCAAAGGTCATGTCTCACTTAGACACAGTGATCTGATACAAATATTATCCCCTGAGCAAGCAGGCAGGCTCTACGTATTACTGTAGCTCAATGGTAAAAAGAAAAATGTCAGCACTGCAGGAAACCAGGTTCAGATCCGGGATAGAAGAGGAAAGTTACATAGTGTAGCTTCAACAAGGGGTCCTAGGGGGTCCTCAGAGTTACTACAGGGGGTCCTCCAAATCTTTGTGTGATGGGAACTTGTTTTTTCCCCCTTTTTTATATTAACCACTTCAACCCTAGCGTCCATATTCTGAGAAATGTAGCCAAAAATAGCAGATCTACAAGCTCACAGAGGCGTTGTGAGCTTGTAGATCGGCTATTTCCGGCAAAGAGCTTTGGAGGGGGAAAAGACCAGGGTGCCATGGCATTGGTCCGAAGGTTCATTTGTCCGAATTTGTTAAGAATACTATGCCTAACTCTAACCCTAACCCTAACCTTAACCTCAGTAGCCTAACCCTCACTAAATTCGGACTAATGAACCTTCGGACTAATGAACCTTCGGACTTATGGGCAGTCCCCGACTAAGTACAGTGAAAGATCAAGTTTATTAAGTATTGACCGTTCAAGTGGATAAATATCTGAAAACACACATGAATCCAAAATACACTGTTGATCGTGCTGTCAAACAATGACACTATATCTATGAACAGATGTGGTGGTCCCTGCTTCATCTCTCTCTATCTCAACTAAATGGGTCCTTGGCCTGAAAACGTTGAAGACCCCTGCCCTATGAATACATTTTATCATTATAAGTGGATGGTTTTATTCATCAAACCTGGGTGGTCCCGATTGCAAAGATTGGATTGTCACCTGTGTTTAACAATACTTGAACTAATAACGTCTCAGTGTCAACCGAGAGAAGTGTTGTTTTCTCCCAGAGAGCTCATCTGGTGATCAACAGGACACGTGTGCTTATCTCGGTTTGGAGATAAACTTTTACAAAACACTGAAGAATGTTAATGAGAAATGTCTGCGCACGGTGGAATGCTGGGTAATGCTCAGTGAATGATGTCACCGGGAAAACAATAACCCAGAGTTTCTGTTTTGGGGTCAGAGTGACACACACGACACACCACACTGAACACGTGCACGCACACGCACACGCACACACACGCACACACAGAACCGGGCACAGCCACATACAGGCACAAACACACCAGTGCATGTATACACCCGCCTACCCACACACACACACACACACACACAGACACAGCCACATGCACAGTCGCACACGCACACTCACACGTACACGCTCAATTCCCAGGAAGTGAGTGTGCGGGGATGACACAGGGTAAAGAATGTCAACATTGTCATGTGGGTCAAACTCATTCATGATAAATTCATGTGAAAAACCTGATGCCCCCTCCCCCTGATAACAACTCTACCCGCAGCATGTGACATTATTTACATTTTAGTAATTCTTACGTACTTTAAGCTGGCTCCCACTTAAAACCTGGCAGCCCATAGTGTGTATACCAGAGTTCCCCAATAGGCGGCCCGCGGGCCATTTGCGGACCGTGGGGGGCTACTGTCTGGCCCCCACCAACCCCAGTAATAATGGTGGTATAAGAGCAGCAGCAACACTAGTATATCGTTGTTGTCGGGTGGAAATCTCGTATCTCCAAATTTGTAAGTTCTTTCGCAAATCATACAAGGCCGTCGCACAAAAGTAGTGAAAACAGCAGATCTACAAGCACACAACGCCTCGCGGTGCGAGGCGTTGTGTGCTTGTAGATCGGCTGTAGACCCCCTGCAATGTTGTGGCCCTCGGCTTGGTACCCTAGACATAATTCGGCCCTTGGGGAAAACTAATTGGGGAACCCTGGTGTATACTGTAGTTTCAACATACTGATTTTTTTTTTTTTATTATTTTTTTTTATTCAATTGACGATTACATATGATCCTAGATCACTATTGCACTTGTTAATGCTGTCCTTGCTTATTGTAAGTCGCTCTGGATTTAGAACATCTGCTAAATGCCTAAAATGTAAAAGTATTTTTTTATTTTTCTATGTTGATGAATCAAATAGGACCACAAAAGAAAGTCCCCAGGACTTGTTTCTGTGTTGTCCTTTTAGCTTTGATGTCTTGCTGTACCACGTGCTGTTAACTTTCATGACTAATAAAGTGTTCAGTCAATCCATCAAAATTCAATCAATAATGTCATTTTGGCACACCTATACTGTGTACATACAAGGACAGAGAAGAAATTTGGAAGACTTTAATAGAGGAAAGAATTGGTCCCGTACATATAACGCAGTGGTTCTAAGCCTTTTCTAAGACTTCTTGGTGGAAGTCAACGGAACCCTGCCCCCCCCCTCCCAGTAAACTGTGGAGTACCTCAAGGGAGTATACTAGGACCACTGTTGTTCTTAATATACGTGAACGACATGTCATCTGCTTGTGACTGCAATCTGTTTCTGTTCGCGGATGACTCGGCTCTCCTAGTCTCAGGCAGAGACATATCGCAGGTTGAAAAGGCCCTTAACTGTGAACTTAACAAGATCTGCACCTGGCTCAATGACAACAGACTCTCAATTCACCTAGGCAAAACTGAATGTATCCTCTTTGGATCTAGTCAGAAACTTAGCCTAGTTGAGAACTTCACAATTAAAGTAGGTGACACTGTGATAGAAAGAAAAAACTACATCTGCTACCTGGGTTGCATCCTGGAGGCTAACCTATCCAGTGAAAAAATGACCACCAAGGTAATCAATAAAGTCAACCAACGAATTCGCTTCTTGCAAAGGGTTGCCCCGCTGATCAATATTAAATCCCGAAAGACACTAGGAGGTGCTCTTATTGGGCCCCTCATTGATTACGGAGTCCTTGTCTGGTATCGCGACGCCCCAGCTGCCTTAAAGTTAAAGCTCCAAACAGCCCAAAACAAACTAATTAGGGTTGTGCTTGGTCTCCCTCCTCTGACCCACCTTACCGATCATCACCACGAAAGCGTGGGATGGCTCAAAGTAGCTGACAGAGTACAGCATCTTGCAATGGGCCTGGTGTACAAGATACACTACACCTCCAAGATTCCCATGTACCTGACAAACTACTTCTTAAAGGTCAAGGATGTTCACGATCACAACACCAGAGGCAGCTCCACTAATCATCATCAACGTAGATTTAACACTAAACAAGGCTCTACCTCGTTCTCCTGCTACACCATCAACATGTGGAACGCCCTTCCTCAAGCCCTAAAGGAGAGCAAATCCCTAGCCTCCTTCAAAATTTGTATGAAAAGTCACCTTCAGACAGCTGCTACCCGTGACTTGTAAATAGACTAAGCCCCCATGCCCCCCCCCCCCCCTTTTTTTTCTTTCTTTTTCTTTCTGCCTTTGTATTTGATGTTATGCTTTTGAAACTGATATTATCCTAGATAAAGTACTATGTTCTATCCGTCTGTCTTTCAATGTTATATGAGATACTTAAAGTGTGGTTCCTGTGGAAATAAGCCTCGGCTTTCTAGGATCTCCTTTTAGTAGACCTTGTACCAGTGATTTGTACTGTCATGAAACTGTACTTTTTTCTATTGCAAACTTCTAATAAATTCTTCAATCAATCAATCAATTTCAGGCTGTGACCCCGCAAAGTAATCATATTTGAAGTGGGGACCCCCCACCCTTTCAAGCACTTGGAATTGAGTTGAGTCATTACATTTTCGGTTCCACAGATAAATATTGTGAAAATAGCAGATCTACAAGCTTGCGTAGATCGCTTTGTAGAGAGCTAGAGAGCTTGTACTGTAGATCAACTATTTTCACAATTATTGCCCTTCTTATAGAATATTTGACAATTCAGCTAATATTTGCAATAGTTTTTATCATAGGATATTTGATTACTTTTGAAGCAGTAATTGTCCCTTTCTTTTCTTTCTTTTTGAGGAATTTCAAAGGTCTTTAAAGTCCTTAAATTGTCACTTCACTGTCATCTTGGGACCCCTCCAAAATCATGTGGGGACCGCCCTGGAGGTCCTGAACCACATGTTGAGAACCACTGCTCTATACCGGTAAGCGAACATTTGTAACTCAAATATTTGCTTCTGGGGGGGTCCCTGGAACAACATATTTGAGATTGGGGTCTGCGGCCAAATACATGTCCTTTTGGGGGTCCTTGACATGAAAAAGTTTGAGAACTACTGATTTAGAAGAAGGATTTAGAATACATTTATAGAATCGGGTGAAAAATATTGAAAGACAAATCTTCACAATTAAAATAAATAAATAGCAGATCTACAAGCTCGCAGCGCTGCACTCGGTGCTGATCCAGTTTTAGCTTCACCCAGCTGATGGCTGCTCAGGTGGTCATAATATTGATCGCTCAGGGGGGAGCAGTCACGGGCTAAAGGACAAGAACACTTTGGTGGAGGTTTGGTTTTGCTATCTTTATGCATTTATACTTCCCTTTCAAGCAAAACAAAAATTGGTCATTTTATTGTCTAACCAGGCTTTTGTGAACACCTGGGACAGTTTTTAAGATGCTCCGATATAGTATTTCAATATTTAATATTCATTTTATCAGACATGTCCCCTTCCTACAGTAAACAAACCTATTATACAACACAAACCTCCACCAAAGCGTTCTTCCCCTTTACATACATTTCCGTAAGTGAGAACATTCAGAGAGCCCGGGAACACTTGATTTTTCCACTGTATTGGGAAACTTTGTTGATGAAGGTGTGTTTATATGTTTGAGTATCAGGGAATCTATGGAATGTGGTTGCGTTTTCCCAGCATACTACTTGTATAGTTGTTGCTGATTAGAGAACATATTTCAGTTATTCACAGCACATTATTGTCTCTGTGGTTTTTTTGTTTGCATTTGTGGCCATCTTGACAGTGAATCCTATTATTGTACCTGTTACAACTGGCTCACATTTGTTACAAATAGTTGGAAAGGACATGAATTAAGGAGCACATATAGCCACAAGATCAGACAATATGGATGCTTTTTGACCGGCAAAGAACCGATTCAGGTTCTTTCTCCCACATTTGGGATGAACCAGAGGTGAGCTTTTCCACCTAGAACCGAGCTGGTTCGGAACGGGAACCACAAAATCCTTGGTTCCTCCGGTTCAATCTGGTGGAAACGCAAGCCGGTTCGTGGCCGGTTCGCAAGAACGAACCAAGGTTCCAAGAACGTTGAGCCGCACTGGTTCTTGAACCAAGATTATTTTGGTGGAGAAGGCCCCTATGAGCATCAGAGTGATCAGCACAATGAGCATGGAAGTATAAATGTGCTGCGTGAAGGTTGTGAGGTGAAGTGTAAACGTAAAGGACAAGCTTATGAACTGATGATGAGGTGAGGCACAGGTGTTTATAGCCTGGACACAGCGAGCCCAGGTGTGTCCAATCTACCTGACGATCCCTCTGACTCCACCCTGCCAACCAGCTCCCAGCAGCAGCAGCAACAACAACATGGGTCTGGGTGAGGGTCATCACCCAGACCCACCATAGTACTCTAGTCTAGACCAGTGATTCTCAATCTTTTCAGTCAGTGCATGACCCGTGACTCCCCCAAATAATCATATTATTTGAACTGGGGACGTCCCACCCTTAAGCAATTGGAATGTAGGAGTTGAGGCATTATATTACGTAGTTTCATAAATATTGTTAGAACAGCTGATCTACAAGCTCACAGATCTATTGACAATTTGGACAATTTGCTATTTGACAATTTGGCCAATGTTTGACCATGCAGTTTTTATAGTATATATTTTTAGGAAGGCATTTTCACTTCACTGTCTTCTGGTTCTCAGACATGTTCATGTCAAGGACCCCCAAGTGCATATGCATTTGTCTGTGTACTCCCATTTGAAGAGAGAGTAGGCCTACCAAATACTACCAATTTATCCACTTCATTTGTGTTCCATTTGCAATATTGTCTGCTCATCTCTGTGTCATCACTTCCAATTTCACTTTTTCTAATGCTGTCTGAGTTCTCTATCATGATTGAATAAGATTGTTACCCTTAAACAAGAAAAAATAACATCCTATCTAATTAATTGACACACTATCTATCTTTAACCAACAAGTACACATGCAGTGGTTGGAGGTGGCGGTCTCTCTACTGTTCTATTTTAGACAATATCAATAAAGTTATTGAACCAGCTAATGTTGGTGCACCAGCTTGGACATCCTTGCAATTACCTCTCCCCGTCAGCAGAGGGAGACATTGGAGTTAAAATGTAAGGATTGTAGGCCTACCTGTACCTATTAATAGTAACCAAAACAACACTCCTCCCTGTGCCTTTTCAAATGGGAAATGTTCAAATATGTATATCAGTGTAGGGCTCCATGATAATGATTATATATATGTGTTTTTTGAGAATCACTGTTAAAGGCCGGTGTTTCTCAAACATTTTCATGATGTCAAGGACTGCCAAAATTATATGTATTTGGCGATCCCATCTGAAAATATCTTGTTCCAGGATCGTCCAGAAGCAAAGAACCCCCCTCCCCCCAAGGACCCCTGGGGGTCCATGACGTAAACCTCCCTTCACATGAGTGTGTGAGTGGGGTATAGCGATCAGTTGAGGTTTTAAAGGTATATGTGAACCTAAACATTGTTGTGCATATAAGCGTATAGCCTACAGTATATTCAATGAAAGATAATCATCAAAAGGGGTCTTTCTTGTCTCCTACAAAGCAAATTATCAATAAATCAAATGTGCAAAATATAAACCTTTAGTAATAATAAGTGAAATAGGCCTATATTTATTATAGTGCTTCTTTTAGCCATGTGTTGAAGATTTAAACTATATAAGACAAGCACAGACGAACTGTCCACGCATTTTAATAGCAAATATGATGTCGTAATAAAATGGTTGGAGGAGAATAAGGAACCTTATTTGGCTGCATGTGTGGAATTGGGGCAGCAATACCTTCAGCAGATGATGTAATCCTCCAAACAAACTGCATTCAGGGCCAAGCCTTCCACTACAGCTGTATTCTACTGCCACCTACTGACCACATTGCTCAACTGCAGCTGCCTGGGAACAAAGGAAAGGCCTCAAATAGGACGATGAAAAAAACTGTAATTAAACAGTCCATATGTGAACAAACAAAGGCAGTCCATAAGCGAGGTTTTAAATGGAAGTTTGTGAAGCCAATGAAACGTAATAAACTTTTAATTCAACGCATCCTGACTCTATTAAAAATGATTGCAGCCACAGGGTGCCACGCACAGCAGAGGTTCACAACCTTTTTTTCCCCCCTTGGAGGGACAAAAGCTGAAAACCATCCAAAAACATGCACACATGCACGTGTGTACTTTTTGGTCTGCGGACGGGCACGACGCCACAGACGTAACATGTGGACCTGCGAGGCGCACTGACGCTCCGACCCACACCAAGCTTGGCACCAACACTTATAAGGGGGCTGCCATCAGAATAGCCACACCAGGGGCCACGTGTGGCACCCCAGGGGCCCCTGATGTCATCAGAATATCCACCACATATCCCATGAAAATAGTCACACGAAAATAAATATATGTTGTACACAGCAGTGTTACAGCATGCAGTGTCTAAAATGACCATAGCTCGGCCTAAGCTCAACATAGCCTGACAGCACGTTGCAGGTTCGAGCCCTAATGGCGATTAGCGACAGAGCCTCTAAATGCGTTGCTGCTTTCACACTCACTCACATAGCTCTGTGGCTTTCACAGACGTGACAGGACTTGAGGTGTGACTGACTCACTCACCCACTCACGGACATGAGCTGTCTGTTTTCAAGGGAAACAACAAAAGGTACTTCACCTTTGGGATATAATAATGTGTTGCATGTTTTGGAAAAAAAACAAAACTGCAAAGCACCACGGTTTCATTATAAATCTGTAAAAATGATAAGTTTAATGGCAAACATGAAAATGACAGAGTGATCGTATCAGTCTATAAAACCAACAACACAAAAATACATGTATCTGTTTATATGAAAACAATTCGACCATATAGCTACCGTGAGTGTGTGTGTGTGTGTGTGTGTGTGTGTGTGTGTGTGTGTGTGTGTGTGTGTGTGTGTGTGTGTGTGTGTGTGTGTGTGTGCCTGCATGACTATACTTGTGAGAGTGTCCCCAAACTTATAATAAGAGACATATTTGTTATTTTTCATATTATAACACTTCAATGTCTCGCTTATGAGAGAGCTCCCCCTGGCGTCAGTGGCGTGATCACAGATGGCAGGGGCGGGGGCCCTCTCCTATAAGCGAGACATCTCGCTGATAAATAATAATCAAATAACCGGGGTTACGTTCATAACCTATAGTTTTATATGATCCAAAATGGCCCATCGTTAAGCTCACAAGCTTGTACATCTGCTATTTTGGGTGCACGCCACAGTGCAAAATTAAACTGCGGCTGGGTTGCGGCTGAAAATGAAAAACAATTGTCAATATGGCGTTTATAAAATGAACGTCCCACAACTATAGTAGTACAGACGTGTGTGTGTGTGTGTGTGTGTGTGTGTGTGTGTGTGTGTGTGTGTGTGTGTGTGTGTGTGTGTGTGTGTGTGTGTGTGTGCGCGCGCAGCGCGCGCGTGCGTGTGCGTGTTGGGTGTGTGCGTGAGCATATTGTTGTCAAATCCTGTGTCAGTGCACTCCAAAATGTGTTGATCAAAAAACGTTCCAAGATTATTACAAAAAGAGATGAGCATAATAACCCTGCTTCTTCAAAACACCGATAGAGGACGATAGAATGACAAAAGTAATAATAATAACAATAATAATAACAAACCCAAAAAATAAAATCTAAATAAAATCACACCATTTTATATAGAATGACTTTTTTTTTTTCTTTCTTTTCTTTTTTCCAAGCCACAATCTTGACAGAAATTGCACTTCAAAATACTGGTCAGAGTGTAGAATAAATATTTGTAGACCCTTTTCTATATACTCCATTTTGGTCATTACAGTACATGGACACAGCAATAGTTATATTCTAGCTGTCTGGGGAGTGGTGGGGGGGGGGGGGGGGGGGGGGGGGTTAATATAGGCATAAAGAGGACGTGGATAAAAATCTGTATCGTATATTTCCATTCCAGCTGCTTTCGCTTTACAGCACTGTTTCCCAACGTGTGGTTCCGGGGCCCACCAGGGGTCCGAAATAGATGCTTATTAGGTCTGAACTGGAACTCAGAGTGCACTTTTTGTTCTATATTTAAACTTTTTTGTTCTATATTTATACTTTTTTGTTCTATATTTATTTATTTGTTTTATATGCTATATTTACATTTATTTTACAAATGGGGAGGGGGGCAAATACATATAATAATATTATATATATTATAATATATATACTTTTTTTAAATTACAATATTTCTACAAATGCTACAAGCCTGTTATGGTCATTTTTGTATATTGTATTTTATACTTCTTGTATACTTACCCAAAGTGTACATTTATTCTTTATTTATTTTGTATATTTTGAAAGAAAAAAAAAAAGAAAAAAAAAAAAAAAACAAGGTTTAGGTGCCCAGACTGCCCACTGGACCTCATGTAAGCTCTCAGTTACAGACCCGTTATTAGAAGGATCCATTTTGGACCTCCTGGTAGACCGCGGACCTGAGGTTGAGAACCAAGTGGCCTTTACATAGTACCAGAATTGCATAATATAGCACGTAAATAAATTAACACCAATGACATCAAACGAGAGGATAAAAAAAGATTTTACAAAACATACTGCATAACAGTATATATGTAATTACATAATCACATCATTCTTTAAGCTGTACCGAAGAGTGCTTCTTTTCTTGTTGTCTCCCAAAACCAGACACCAACGTGTACGTCTCATCCAACCAAGCCTGTTCTCGACGGAGCACTTTTCAACCCATTTTTCAACCTTATCTAAGATTTTAGTCCTCACTAATGGCCATTATACAACGCCGCCGATTCTGTCTGCTAGCGCTGTGTGTCTGTCTCATTGGTCAGCCTAGTGCCTGGTGGACATTTTAGAACAGGGGTCTTCAACGTTTTCAGGCCAAGGAGCCCATAGTCGAGAGAGAGAGAGAGATGAAGCAGGGACCCCCACTACCCATAGATACAACCTCTCTTAGAAGTACCTACCCCAGAAACCGTGAGACACGGGGAAGCAGCCTTCAGTTTTTATGGCCCTACTCTATGGAACAGCCTGCCTGTAAATTTGTGGCTCACAGACTCCATTGAAAGTTTTAAGCGAAATCTAAAGACTCACCTTTTTAGCATTGCTTTTACATAGGTTTTACTTTACTTTTTATTCGCTCCCATTTATATTTTTTATATTTTTTAATGTTTCTATTCTCATGTCTGTATTTTTATCTGTTTTATATTCATATGTTTATATATATATATATATATATATATATATATATATATATATATATATATATATGTATATGTTTATATACCGTATATGTATATATAGATATTTATGTTAAATAGTTTTTAACAGTGCTTTTAAATGTATTTTGATCTGTGAAGCGTATTGGGCTGCACTCGCTGTATGAAATGTGCTATATAAATAAAGATTGATTGATTGATTGATTGAATATTGTTTCATCGTTTGACAGCACAATCATCAGTGTATTTTGGATTCATGTCAATTCAGATATTTAACCAACCGTCAATACTTAATAAACTTGACCTTTCACTCTGTACTTGAACTTGTACCTTTTACTCTCTACACCAAACCTAATTGCCGCAGCGCGAGGCATTGTGAGCTTGTTGATCTGTTATTTTTGGCTAAGTTCTCAGAATATGGACGCTAGGGTTCAAGTGGTTAAAGGAGAAAAAAAGCTTCTATCACACAAAGATTTGGAGGATCCACTATAGTAACTATGAGGACCCCCTAGGGGACCCAGACCCCCTGAAGACCCCTGTTTTAGAACTTCCAGTGACATCATCGTCCGCATGCAGGCAGGTTTGGCGGTCGACGAACTTAGAACAAGGACACCGGCACTCAATTTAGAACGAATTCTTCGTGTTTATCGAAGGTTTGGCGCTCGCAAACAAGACTTCCCAAACTTTGTGTTTACTTTATATCCTACTAATAAACGCCAGAATGCCTGTCTGTCCGATGTCTGTCTGATATACACGCATAATGCCATCACTGATACTAAACAGTGCCTGAATTTGGAGATGACTGATATCACTGATGACATCACTAATTCAGATGACCATTAGCGAGGACCAATCGTACGAAGTCACGGTTGAAAAACGGGTGGTAAGTAGGCATGTAACAATTCATCGTAAATCGATTCAAATCGGTTCAAACTGGCGACAATTTAAATCGATTCAACAGTTTCCAGGCATTTGCTACTGTATTGAAAAGAGGATAAGAGAAAACACAGTATTGAAAAAAAGAAGAAAAAAAAGTAGAGAAGGAAATACTGGATGTGAGAAAGAAAAACTAAATTGGTAATTTTTCTGGTAAATCATTTTGTGTTTATAAACATGGCGAAAAATCGTGAGTTGAATAAATTGTTACACGCCTAGCGGAAAGCGCTCCTTTCTTAAAGACTCGCCGCTCTCTTGCACATGTCCCTTTTTAAAGGGCCCTTCCTTCCCAGCCTCTCTCCCCCACCGCTCAGCGCTGCGAGTGGGGGGAAGAAGCAGAAGCAGGAGCCTGCTTGTGGCCTGCTGCCGCGGTCTGGCCCTGAACGGCCCTCTTTGTAAAGTGTGCCTCTGCAGCCGTGCGACACAAAGTGCCCGCCTTGGCGTCCGGCCGCGAGGAGGAGCAGTAGCGGCCAGCGGGTGGCGTGGTTTTGCCGTCTTCCCTCGGCCGGCCAGCAGGTGGCGTGGTTTTGCTCTCTTCCCTCGGTTCTCCTGCTCCCGCTGCGGACGGCTCCGCCGCACTTTCCCTGCTCGCCCTGTGGTGGTGGCGATGGTGGCGGCGGTGGTGGTGGCGGGAGCCGCCGCTTTGGGTGCCCGGTCTGTCCTCCTCCTCCTCCGCTGGTGGCTCTTCCACAGGGTCTTGTTGTTGTTGGCACTGGAGCGGGGCGGGCGCCACTCTCCCCTTCCTCCCCTCATGCCCATCCGCTGGCACCGCTGGCACCGATGGCACCGATGGCGACGGGCCGTTCTTCTTCCTTTTCTTCTTCCTCCTCCGGGAACGATCCGTCGTCGCCGTCGTCGTCGCCGTCGTCGCCGTCGCCGCCGTCGTCCCTTCGCAGGGCTGGTGTCAGATCACATGACAGTTTTTTTTTTATAACACAGTGGTTTTCTACCCGTTTTCATGTCAAGGCCTGTTATTCATTCAGCATTTGAGCTACGGACCACCCTTTAATGCCATTTATAGCCTCCCAGACCCAAAACCTATGATTTTGTTATTGTCGGATAGGATTTTGTCCACAGTTCCATGCTGTATTGATGTGGGATAGGAGAAATAACAGGCAAAGGCATTGATAAAAAAAATGCAGATGTTTAACAATAACCTTACTCTTGAGAGTGTTAAAGGACAACTTTAGTTTTTTACAACAAGGGTTCACATTTTAGATTGTAATTAAAGAATATAAAAGATGAGTGTTAAATTGATTTCATTTACTTCTTTCTATCGTTTTAGAGATTCTTATTTCAGTGGTTTGGGGCATGCGTACAAGTGGCTAAATATGTCATTTTACACAGAATAAGCCCAATCCCAAGATACAACACAACCTTTCATGGTTGGATGTGACTTATGGGGGCTAGAAGTGTTACTGTAAATAGCAATAAAGAAACTGCTGGCTTTTTGTGTCTAAAAAGACATATTTAGCCACTTGTATGCATGCCCCCATGCATACGGATACCCCCATGCGAACAGCAGATCTACAAGCATACAAGTGTGCTTGTAGAGCTGCTGTTTTCACTAGTTTAAATCATTTTTAAAATGATAAATACAATACTGGCTTTCGAGCAGTTTCAAGGGGCACACTTGACCCTTCTCAGGGGCACACCAAAGGGCCCAAGGCACAGTGGTTGAGAAACACTAGTCTATGGTGTCATCCAATGCGTTGATGACTCCGTCTCTGTGTTTACTCACCTTGTGATGGTGGTGGGTGACGGTGCCATCCTCCACCCTCTCCACCGCTGCCGCCGCCACAGGCTCTTTCAGAGGCTGCGGGCGCTGCTGCTGCTGCCCCCTTCCCCCCCTCCTCCTACGCCTCCTCTCCCCCGCTGGCCTGGCGTTCCTGGACCCCACCTCCTCCGTCCCCCGCACCTCCTGAACCTCACACCCGTCCCGGGAGGGCCGCGGTGGGGGGGTCGTGGTCATCGTGGAGGAGGAGGAGGGGGAGGGGGGAACCGGCGCGTCGGGGGAAGGCTGCGTAAAAATGACAGTGTTGAATTTGTCGACTAAAACTATGACGAAAATTTTTTGTCGACTGTGTTTTTTGACGAAAACGAAATAAAAACAAAATAAAAACTAAGCTGTGATGACTAAAACTAAGACTAAATATATTGACAATTTCGTCGACAAAATAAAAACTAGACTAAAACTTATTCTTAGGGAGGGACTAGTGGAGAAGAGAGTCATTTTATGTTTGGTTGCTCTCAGGTGTTGCGTGCTGAAAATAGCCAACGCGTCGCGCTGCGATGCGTTGTGAGCTTGTAGATCGGCTATTTTCTGCACGCAACCAAGTGTTAAACCAGTCATTACGATGTCATCAAGGCCTGCCAAAATACATTTCAGTTGACTAAATCAACTGTAGATTTAGTCGCCTAAAATCTTATGATATTTAGTCGACTAAAATTAGACTAAAACTAAAACTTTTCAGGTGACTAAATTATGACTAAAACTAAATGACATTTTATTCAAAAGACTAAATGACTAAAACTAAATCAAAATTTGCTGTCAAAAACAACACTGGTAAATGATAACGAAGTGTATTTGCATAGCACTTTTCCAAACAAAGTTACAAAATGCTTCACACAGAGAACATGGTTAAAAACAACAACATACAGCAACAAAACTAAACAAAGCATACATTATGATACACAAATATCAATATAAAAGAGTGTACTATCCTAAAGTGTACTATCACAAAACACGTCTTAACACAATTAGCCCTTTGTCAGGTCCCGCCCATTGTCCCACCCCTCTTCACACCCATTGGTTGCTGTGTCTTGGTGGGACACTCGGTGGGACACTCCATCCACTACCATTTTAATTCAGTTGCTTCGGAATTGTTATTCTGTGAGTTCAATTCTAATTTCAAACTTGGTTTCAGTAAAATGGAGATGCTCAGTGGCAGTATAGTGACTCAATATAGTGTTTTTAAATGTTTTTATCTCTCCAAAAATTATGTTTTAGCAAATTCAACATAAAAAAGGCGGAACCAGGGCGGGACAAGGCAGATAGAGCCTGCTGGTTGGTCAGTCAGGTACCAACCAGAAGGCTAACAAAGGGTGAATTATGAGAAACATTTGGTGTAAAGGTATGTTTTAAAGAGGTGGTGCCATGATTTCTTCCCCCTCTAAAACATGATTATCAGGTATTATGATTATACTAGGAGGAAGATTTTTTTCCAAAAAAGTATACAGAAAGAGTTAAAATTGGGTTTTTATGTGGCCACACCCCCAGTTCATTAAGTATGCATGGATGTCATCATGGTGGGTGGTGACCCAGTTGAAGTTAGCCACACTCCACAGTGTTGGGTGAATGGTAATTAGGGGAGGAGTTGATTCTGTGATGTAAAAGTATCTGTGTTTTTTAACTGACACTTTTGACCACAAGGTGGCAGCCTCCAAGAGAAAACAAACAAATACCAAGAGAATACATAATTGCTCATAAAATCCACACCAGGGGGTCCAATGATGTACTTTCAACCTCCTAGACACATGAAAAACAGAAAAAGTACAAAACTATGGCACCACCTCTTTAAGAAGTGACTTGAACATGGTGCTAACTAACCGCAGCTCCAGTGGCATTGGGGGGTCTTCTGGTCACCAGGGCGTACAGCGGGGCGGTGGAGCGGGGCTGGATCATGTGGATCCCCCCCAGGGGGATCATGAGGCTGGAGGTGCGGGCGGCGTTCTGGGAGTGCAGGGGCAGGTGGCTCAGGAGGCCCCGGGGCGGCGAGGCACCGCCGCGGGGCGACAGGGCAGACGCCGCGGCCCTCTGCTGGAAAGGAAGGAAGAGAGGAGGCGAAAAACACGTCTTTAACCCATTCAGAAGTCATTATTTTATGCTTTAACTATTGAAAAATAGCAAATATACAAGCTCGCAGCGCGGCACCGAGTGCCGTGCTGCGAGCTTGTAGATCTGCTATTTTTGAAAAATCGTGAAAATTTGAATTTTGACCCGATTCTATGAGTGTCTTTTGAATCCTTCAAAGGTTTTTTGAAAAACCTATGTTTCTATACACCGGTATGTCAGCAATCTGGCCGGCCATCTTCAAAGAAAAGGTCCTTTTCACTTAACTGGAGCTCAGTTAGTCTGTTCTTGAGAGACTATACTATGTCAGTGGTTTTCATGTGAAGGACCCCCAAAATGATATTTATTTGGCCACGGACCCCCCCATCTCAAAATATTTCGTTCCAGGGACCACCCAGAAGCAAAATCTGAGTTACAAACGTTCGCTTTGAAAATGCATATATTCAAAGATTTGCACACATTTTCACTACTTCTTCAAAAATAGCAGATCTACAAGCTCGCAGCGCGGCACTCGGTGCCGCGCTGTGAGCTTGTATATCTGCTATTTTTCACTGGTTAAAGCATTCAATAATTCTAGGCCTAAAATTAATCACTCCAGCTCAATAGTTGGCCTCCGAAACGAGGGGTTGCAGTCAGTAGCAGAGAGGAGGATTAGGGACAAACTGAACTCCATCTTGGTTAACCCCTCCCATTGGCGGAACAATTAAAGACCGGGCCGGTATGCGAGCCACAATGATCGGGCCCCGCCGACAACCCCCCCAACAACAAGTGTCTGTGGTATATTTTAGTTGATACAAAAGGTTTTGAAAGTGCACGGTTCCACTGCAGCCATCACTACACGTAAACAACATTGTCTGTCTGTGAAGATAGAAGTCAACTCTTCTAGAGGAAGTCTGTCTCTTCCTGTTGTCCTTCACAATAAAGTGTGTGTCCCCCTTTACTTCCCAATGTGCAACATTTTACCCAGGTTAATATAACAGGACATAGGTGTAACAGAGGCAGTGCGATACAGAAAGGGGACCCAATTGCGAGGCAGATTGACGGTCATTTGGACTGAGACTGACCGACTGTCGGAGGCTGACGGCCGGGCCTCCGTGGTCCACGGGCTGGTAAGCGGCCGCATACCCAGCTTACCCGGACGCTCCGCCCCTGACCCCTCCTATCCACTCTATGGTGATCTGCAGGACAGGGTGAGCACCTTCAGCCAGAGGCTCACTCTCCCCCAAAAAATGCATATGGAGAGATACAGACTCTCTTTTTTGCCAACTGCCATCAGACTGTACAATGAACACTTATAAGAACTCCCTCCCTCATGTATTTTGTCGATCCTGGTATTTTGTGATTGTGTCCATTTTGTCTGTTTTGTTCCTGTTTGTCTGAGTCGTTTATTTATGTATTGTCACACTATGCTGCTGTAAAGCCTCAATTACCCCTCTGGGAACGTTTTTAGATCTGAGGTTTTAGATCTTCTATTTTCAGAGTGCAACATCTTTGTCTAGCATTATTGTATAACTGTTACCTCTGTACTTAACAATTAAACTCAATCAATCAGTGATGTCAAGGACGTAGATAGGGCTGAAGTTGTTTGATTTGAGCGTGGTAAAACAAAATACAAGTTACAACACAAGGTAACTTTAACCCAGGATGTGCAAGAGTAATAAAACACTACATTTCCAATGTGGTCGTGAAAAGTAAATAAAATAAATGGTGCAATAAATGACATCACTCGCAAAATACAAAACCACAAAAAAACCTATAAATATCCCAAACACCCTGCGCAAATACCATACCATAAATACACAAATAAAAGTGCATCACTAGCCCGCAGCTTTTTTCCATAACAGTATTCTCACACTGTTTTCAAAGGAGAGTCTAGTTTGAGACTTCCCGACACATGGCAGCTCAATTTAGCCTATATTAAACTAGAAAAAAGTGCTCCTCGGAGAAAAGGTCTCCACCAGGTCAGGTAGGTTATTGTGGGCCAGCAATGTTCGAAAATCACCAATCAGGATGGAACATGAAAAATCAGATGGACCGGTGTCTTGATCACTTGATTATAAGAGATAACGCGTTCCGATTTGCGTAATGTTTGGACCAAATTTGTAGGAGTAATGTCGTAGTTTCATTCTGATGTACAATCAACTTATGTCCTGTGTCATTTTAGATTCTAACCTCTTAAACCAGGGTTCCCCAAATAGTTTTCCCCAAGGTCCGAATTATGTCGAGGGTACCAAGCCGAGGGCCACAACATTGCAGGGGGCGACGGTGGCATTTCCACTACTCCAGCGACAGTTCAGATATCGTCACTCTCGGGCAGAAACCTCGTATCTCCAAGTTTCAAATGTGTAAGTTTTTTGGTAAAGCAACGCCCTGCTTCATCATACAAGATCGTCGCACAAAACTAGTGAAAACAGCAGTAGATCGGCTGTTTTCACTAGTTTTGTACATTTTTTAGATGATAAATACAAAACGAAAGGTTTTGGACATACAAGGTTTCTACCCGATAACGACGATATACTAGTGTTGTTGCTGCTCTTATACCACCATTATTACTGGGGTTGGTGGGGGCCACAGTAGCCCGCCGCGGGCCATTTGCGGCCCGCGGCCGCGACCAGCCGCAACCTCAGCCACCTCCAAGGCCCCCTTATCAGCCCCAACCTCAGCCACCTCCGAGGCCTTACCACCAGCCCCAACCTCAGCCACCTCCAAGGCCATACCAGCCCCAACCTCAGCCACCTCCAAGGCCGTACCAGCCCAAACCGCAGAAGCCCGATCAGCGGCCTGTTTACCTAAACCCTGGGGAACCCTGACTTAAACCATATTTGATACTCTTGGATTTTCAAAAATAGCAGATCTACACACTCACAGCTACGACCTTGCAGGTATGCTTTTTGAAAAATCGTGAAATGTGTGCAAAATATAATTATACACATTATATACATTTTTTAAAAATCTAATCTTTGATTCTGGGAGATACCTGGGGGTGGCGGCACACTCGTAGCCACGATGCAGGATTTATTTAAACGAAAGACAACATTTCGGTCTTCTTCAGGTAATGTGCAGATCGAGGGTCCTTGACATGAAAACTGTTAGGATTTAGAAGACATTTGTAGAATCGGCCTCTAAATGGGTAAACTACTCCTAAGGTAGTCAGGGGCATTGCCATTAAAACATGCCGTTCGTATGACCAAGCTTAGTTGCTCCACACTTCACAGTGAACATCCCCGCCACTGCCCTTAACTGGTCCCAACCAGCATGCATCCTGGGAGCTATACTTGGACTCTGTGAGGACTCAGTGTGCTGGAGTTTCACCTTCAATATTATGTTTTCTTCGCAAACTGCCGCGGAGAGATCATTTCTCACGTGTATTTTTAGGTCCCCCGACGAAGCCTGTTATGGTGCGTATACAGTATTTGTAATGTGTTATAATTAATGGCGGTTACATTGTGGCATTTGGTAACCAACGCCTCCTCCTACACCCACACCTGTGTGACCATGTTGGTTTAAAGACCTGGGCATGTTAAATACGTCTCGCCAGTCGGCTGCACAAAGCTAATCTTGTGTGGTTGAACAAGTCAAATCCCACTAAGTCAACATTGAAAAAACAAATATAGATACCCGACGGTACACACTGCGAGGTTCTTTTTTTATTTTTAAGTCACACCTTTATTGGAAAAGGAAGGGAAGCCAACCCCGTCCACCTTTTTTATCGCTTTCAGACGCGGAGGTCTTAAAATAAGCGTGCGAGCGAGTCTCAAATAGACACGGCGTGTTTTTCCTGTGCAACCAGGCGATAAAACGAGCAGGAGTATCGTTAAATAGCAGACGATTGGAACCACATGTGTGTGTGTGTGTGTGTGAGACGAAAACAGAGTTGGTGAATATCTCACTTGGGCCTACCTATATATACACCAGTATACATATATGGCTTGAATCAGTGTTTCCCAATCGAGAGTCTGGGTCCCCCTTGTGGGGGTCTGGGGGGGCAAAGATCACAAGGCCCTGTCTGGCCTTGTTTATTTGGAGGTAGTCCCAACGTTTTAAAACACTAGTCCATTGGCGTCCGAGGTTGTGAGTGCAGAGTTTGGGTTGTGCGCTGTTCACAGTATATCAGGGATGGAAAGTAGAGGGTAGCACGGGTCTGCCCGGGAAACGATTTCCCGAGATCCAAACCGTGTTTTTTCCGTAAATTACCGCCCTACTTGATCATACTACAGCGTCACACAAAATCAACAAAAGTAGCAGAACTAGGGGGCTTGGTGGTGCAATCAGTAGTGCTGTCGCCTCACAGCTAGAAGGTTCTGGGTTCGATTAGCCCTGTGAGTGTGTTTCCTACTTAATACGATGGTCTTTATCTCTCCCAGCATTCATGTTGAACATAACTGCTAATGTGTGCAAATATGAATCAACAAAATTAAATATGAATATGAAATAAATGCACAATGAACGCTTATCACACCAGGTTTCAGAAGCACGCATCGATGAAAGCACTCACCGGCCTTGCCTTGGACGCGGGCCTGTCCGCACGTCCGTCCCCAGGCTCGCTTGCACGTGCATCTCTGGACGGGCAGGCTGCCAGGGTGGCGGCGGGGGCGCCGCGGGACTGGACGCCAAGCCCAGGGGACACCGGCCGTCCCACGGGGGACACCCGTCCCACTGGGGAGGAGGAGACGCGACGAGAAGACGGAGACAAACGATCGGGGGACGGGTACGGCCCAGGAGACTGGAGGTTGTGCGGAGGGGACGGCTCAGCCCCCGGGGACGTGGGGTCTTCGGGGGACCAGGGACGGGGTAAGGGGGAGGGCGTAGAGGGAGAAGAGGCGGGGCCCCGCGAGGGGTCGAGGCGTCGACGGGACAGGGCGCCAGCGGAGGCCACCGCGCACCTTGGAGCCCCCCGTTGGAGCGAGGGGCCGTCCGGGCGGGTTGGGCGCCCAGGAGGAGAGGTGGTGGTCCGCTCCCTATCTTCATCGCCCTGCGCGTTCTCCTCTTCCTCACCGTGTGGTCCAGGGTGGCGAAGATCTCTCAGATCATCGGGACAAACGGCACGTTCTTCGCACACTCCTGTGGGACGTGAAGAAAATTAAAACTAGGACTGGGACTTGATTAAAAAACATGTATCTAATTAATTAGAGGCTTTGTAATTAATTGAAATTAATCGCGTATTTAACTGCATATAAATATTTGACCTAATAAGCCATTTTATTTCAATTAAAACGCATTTTGGTAACAAGTGAGTTTTTTTCTTTTTTAATAAAAATGTCCCATCCACTGCACCGAGCAAATAGGGTTATTTCATTCATATATCACATTTGAAATAATTATTCATGTCCACATAAACGCACGCACGCGCGTGCGCGCACACACACACACACACACACACACACACACACACACACACACACACACACACACACACACACACACACACACACACACACACACACACACACACACACACACACACACTTAAATGCAAATTAATCAAAATATGTGCACCTTCATGGCTATGACCGAGGGAACAGCTAATGTCCTTGTGACATGTCTCGTGTGCCTTCCACTTCACATGTTTAGCCAGGTTTCCTGTTCGGTTAAATAAGAACAAGACAAAACAATAAAGTCATTCTGGTGCCACAGAATCAAGATCCCGATCATGTCAAGTGTTTGATCGATTACGATTACATTTTTTATTCCAAGAATTATGGAAATTTCAGATAGTAGAAGCTTACAATACGTTCTCAACCTTTTCAGGCTGTGACCCCCTCAAAATAATGGGGACAAACAAGCACTTGTAATTGTAGGGGTCGAGGCATTACATTTAGTTTGACTGTTGCACAGATAAATATTGTGATAGCAAGATCTACAAGCTTGTCGATCACGTACTGTACATGTGTTTCCTCTCATAATATTTGACAATTTGGGCAATGTTTGACCCACAGGTTGAGAACCGCTGCTCTAAGACCACGGGGGTTGAAGTGGTTAAAAAGTGCCTGGGCTCATGCACAGGGTCTCCTGTGTGCTGCTGGCAGGGACGTGCTGGGCCCCTGATTCAGCCCGGGAAAAAGAGTTGGAGAGGCCCTCATAGAGAGATCTCTCTCTATAGCGCTGCTGCTACTCAAAGATTTGCCATTTCAGATCATGACAAGTCAGTGGGCCAATTACATGAGTTATATTTCGTCGTTATCGGGTGGAAACCTTGTATGTCCAAAACCGTTTGTTTTGTATTTATCATTTTAAAAATGATTTCAACTAGTGAAAACAGCAGATCTACAAGCACACAACGCCTCGCACCGCTTTTGTGCGACGGCCTTGTATGATGAAGCAGGGCTTTGCTTCGTGAAAAAATGTACACATTTGAAACTTGGAGATACGAGGTTTCTGCCCGACTGACGATTTACTTTGTTGGCCGCCCAGCCCCCAAAATGGAACGAAGGCCGACATTTTATTTTTAATTTTTTCCTAATGGCCGGCCTGGACCGGCCGGGAATGAACCGGCCGTTCGGGAGTTGTCCCGCTTTTCCCAATGGCCAGCACGTCCCTGGCTGCTGGCTGCGTCCTCTCCTCCTTACCTTGGGCGTTGACTGCAGAAGTGCAGAGCTTGCAGATGCAGCGTGGGGAGTGCGGAGCGGGCAGGCAGGTGTGTTTGCGCAGGCGGAACCCCTCCTCGCACTCACACTTCCCCCCTCGCAGGGCGCCGCGCACGCAGCCGTCTCGCTCGCAGGATCTGTGGGCGGGTTGACAGATCAGAATCAGACTCAATCTGGGAGGTCAGGCACGTGCACACATAGACATCAAAGGGGGCTTGAGCCCCTGCCCCTTTTATCCGTCTGTGTAGAAAGTGCCCTCCAGACCATGAATGCAGTTTTTACTATGGTGAAAGAAATGCAAACGCCCTCCTTTGAGTCCTTTCCATGCCATGCCCGAAGGCAGCATTCAAGAGAATTGACTTATCCAAACTCTCCTGAACTTTGAATGCAGCCTCTTATGTTGAAATAATTGCTTAGTTCAGGGCGATATCAAGCACCGAAAATAGCCGACCTCCAAGCATCACAAAAAGCCCTTTTAGAAAAGTCAGCCCCTGCCTCTCTAAAATTCTCTGCACGTCCCTGAGGGAGGTCCTCGCTATGTTGGCTTGTGTGGTCTGAGGGGGACATGTTTGTCAAAATGTCATTTTTGCCACGGACATGTAAAATGACCTTACAATAATGTTACCAGAAACACATAAAGAGATAGCCCTGAATGGCCATAACAAGCTATAAGTGTAACTCGTAGTTAAGTTAAGGGGGTCCTCGAGATACGTGTTTCGGACAAATTCTGTAGGAGTGGTAGCAAAAGGTACAGCATGTTTTTAAGGAAACACACAAAAAAAATCATTTGTCAGCAAATGGGCGTGTAGAGAAAGACATCTGCAACAAAGCAGAAAGCCCGCAACACTCCAAGTTAGATGAAGTCTTTCTGGTGCACGGCTCAAAATAGCATGAGACAAAGAGGAAGTCGCCAGCACTCAAGGAATCTCCTTTTCACATGATTTTATTTACCTCAACTGGACAGGAGCAACGTGCACGTTTCGACCGCGTTGGTCTTCGTCATCGTTATAAATGGGCGTGGCCTATAAATGGTAAATGGTGCATTTATATAGCGCTTTTATCCAAAGCGCTTTACATAGATTGTGCATTACATTCACCCATTCACGCACACATTCATACACCGGTGGCGGAGGAAACCATGCAAGGCACCAACCTACTCACCTGGAGAAATTAGGGGTTCAGAGTCTTGCCCAAGGACTCTTCGGCATTAACTCGGGGGGAGCCCGCATTCGAACTGGGAACCCTTCGGGAACTCTTTGTGCTCTAATAACGGTTTCTCTACCCCTGAGCTATGCCGCCCCATATGGGTGGTCATTCTGGTCAAGGAACTTTGACTATACGCGGCGTGTTTCCAGCTTGCAGATCTGCTACTTTGGTACTTTTGTGTGACACTGTGATATGATCAAGTAGGACATTCATTTATGGGGGAAAAAAACCCACACAAAGTTAAACTATGGAGATAAGAGGTTTCTATGCATGCCATCGATAACAAGACATGTTATCTCTTCGCTGTCAGACTTGGCACGTTTCAGTGACAGCTGTCTATCGACGCCGGCCCTCCAAGCAACCGTAGCTGCGATCGATGCGAGCGTAAGGCGATCCGACGCCAAGCGGGCCCCGTGGCACCTGTGAGAGGCTTTTAAGCATCTTTATTCATCCAGAGTCAAGTAGACTGTCTGCTTGCCAAACCGCCAAAAACTCGTATCTCCCTGCTTTTTTAATGTATTTTGGTGAAATAATCGCTCTACTTTGGTCATACTACAGCAGGAGTTTTCAACCTTTTTCATATAAAAGACCACAAATTATTCGACATTTAAGCCACGGACCCTAAACTTATAATATTTAGAATATGTTGTTATCGTTCTGAATTCCATGTTGTATTGATGTTGGTGCCATAGGAGTGATATAAGGCAAACGTTGATCAAATTAACAATTCCTCTACATTCTCTAATTGTGTAGGCTAAATTAAGAAATGCATGTTTAACAATACTTTAACTCTTGACAGTGTAAAATATGGGTCCATTTGGTTTCATTTTACACTCTCTAGAGTCAAAGATCTACAGTATAGGGGTCCATTTGGTTATACCAACTCCCCATCATTTAGCATGGGGACCAGCTGGAAACCCCTCAAGGACCTCTGGTTGTCCCCGGACCACTGGTTGAGAACCACTGATGGTTGAGAACCACTGTACTGCAGCGTGTCACAACACACACTGTCTTCTTATAATACGATCTCTTGTACATGTCCATGACCATCACACTATTACACTTTTATAAACAATGAACTAAATTAATAACTAATAATAGCATATATTCCTTCATAATAACTGAGTAAACATTCCTTAAAATCCAACGCTAACGCTGAGATTGAAAATGACGATGATAAATGGTAAATGGTGTACATATATAGTGCCTTTATCCAAGCTGCGTTACATAGACTGTGCATTACATTCACCCATTCACACACACACACATTCATACATCGATGGCGGAGGAAACCATGCAAGGCACCAACCTGCTCACCGGGAGCAACTAGGGCAGGGGTTCCCAAACCTTTTTGTCTCAAGGCACCCCATACATATTTTTTTTAATCCGATCCACCCCTACATTATAATTTTCACTCCGAGCACCTTATATTTATAGCATATCGTCATTGTCGGGTGGAAACCTTGTATGTCCAAAACTGTTTGTTTTGTATTTATCAACTATAAAATGTACTAAACTAGTGAAAACAGCAGATCTACAAGCACACAACGCCTCGCGATGCGAGGCGTTGTGTGCTTGTAGATCGGCTGTTTTCCCAATTTTGTGCGACAGTCTTGTATGCTGAAGCAGGGCTTTACTTTACCAAAAGACGTACACATTTGAAACTTGGAGATAGGAGGTTTCTGCCCGACAGTGACGATATTTTAGTGATTATGTTGCGAGGAAAACGTTGAGATAATAGCCATTTTGGTTAGAAATGACTGAAAATACGTTTGTACTTCAAGTTTAAAATGATACTAAATATTTTTTCAAGTGTCCAAATAAATTCCAAATATCAAATTATCTCGCGGCACCCCTGGACTGCCGTCGCGGCACCCCGGGGTGCCCCGTCACCCACTTTGAAAACCCCTGAACTAGGGGTTCAGCAAGGACACTTCGACACTAACTCTGGGGGAGCTGGGAAACCTCTGGTTGCCAAGAGGCCACTGCTCTATCTGCATTTAATGATCTTTTTGTACTTGCTTAGAGTATACTTCCCTGCTTGTGTGTTGTGTTTTAGTCTGGTTGATATTTAGTTTTTCTTTGTTTTGCTAATAGGCTCTATGCATATACGCCATTTTGTTCTACTTCCGGGTGTCTTTCGACTTCCTTCAGAGGTGTTACTGATGATATTAATGAAGGCTCTGTTTGATTTATTGTACAGTTGTTCTTTAATGTCAAGGACACCCATAACTCTATATACAAATGGAATCAACAAATGGAATCAAATGGACCTGTGTGGGTCCATTTGCTTCCATTTGTACACTGTCAGAGTTACACACCTGTATGGGGACATTTGGAACCCACTCAAGGACACTTTGAGACCCACTGGTGTTTCCAGTGAGCCAACATGCACAATATCAGTACCCGAACTCTGTTTGACCAGAATGGAACAGACCCTTCATTAGTATCATCAGTAACACCTGTGAAGGAAGTCGAAAGACACCCGGAAGTAGAACAAAATGGCGTATATGCGTATAGCCTATTGTTTTGTATGGTACGATTACAGTATATCGTACTGCTGTCTTTGGACTCCCTCGAAAACCTGAGAAATAAAGGGGTTATTCCTAAAAACGAATTTCAATACACAATACACAAAAGCAGCAACAACAGCAGTTCTACAAGCTCATAATGCAACCTGTTTTGATCTTGATCTGCTATCTTTGAACAACTACATTGGCTCCAATAGAATCCGATCCCCTCATTGTCATTTTAGGAGTATCTGATCAGAGTACAAAGCTAACAAAACATCAGCAATGTTTCCTATCTTATGGTCTCATTATTGCAAGGAAGTTGCTTCTTATGCATTGGAAGAAAAAAGATGCGCAAACCACAAAGATGTGGCTCAGTGACCTTACCAACACGTTACATCTTGAAAGGATTAGATATACTCTTGGGGACAAACTTTCATATTTTGATCAAGTATGGTCGCCTCTCATAGCATACCTCGCATCAGTAACATAGGCTACTTGGATGGTCGGGTGTCAATGACGGTGGAGTAGGGAAGAGTGGGAAGGGTTGGGACTTTCAGAGATACTACTTAGGATCATGACTTGTATGTTTTCTATTGTTTGTATGTATATGTATTATTTATTTATGTTTCATTGTGTGTTTTTGTAAATGTATATCATTTGATTTTGTGTGGAAAAAATGAGGAAAAAAGAGCATGCATTGTTTATCTCTGACTTAATGTAATTTGCTCGAATAAAAAACATTTGAAACGAAACACAGGTTCCCATTTCCTGAAAAGTAGCGCATGTGGACATACAAGGCTTCCACACAGACTAGCGGAGGTTTTTTTTACTCCACACAGTGAGCTCACACTGTGGCAGCTGGCCCAGGCCTGGGGAGGGGAGGGGGCTCCGCCCGTAGGTGTTGGGGTTGTGTGTACCGAGGGTCCCTGAGCGAAGAGGAAAAAAAGCCCCCCACTTCAGTTCACAGCTCCAACAGAGAGGCTTTCATAAGCCAAAAAAACAGACCCCCACCTCCTTCCCCCACTCACACTACCCACCCATTCCAAGCAAGAGTGGTGAAAGAAGTATTAACTACTCCGACTTTAAGTAAAAGTAGCCTTACCACAATATAGAAATACTCTTGTTATGAGTTAAAGGCCTTTGTGCCCGGGTAGCTCAGTCGGTAGAGCTCTCACATTTTTGGCCCACAAGGTCATGGGTACGGTCCCGGGTACCGGCAACTCAGCGTATGACTAGCAAGGCTTGGGTTGCGGCAAATTGTGTGGCAAGTACTGAGAGCTGATGGTAGGTGTGGCGCTCCACCTCAGCAATCCATCTCCCAGGGCTCTAGCGCATTGTAACAGGGACAGACTCCCGTGTGTTACCGGCTGATACTGACAATAAGCCACTCCCGACCTACTTGTTGCCTGTATTGGCATCAATATAAACAGTACAAAAGTAGGCTACAGGTACAAACATTTTCAAAAGTTGTCAAAAATGTTTTGGAGAGGGAGAGAGCGAAAAAGCTCAGAATGTGACGTGTTGTGAGCTTGTCAATCGTCTATTTTATAATAGATGAAGTATGCAACAGGGCTAAATTGGTTAAAGTATGTTTTGTAATAAAAATCTAAAACTGCAAAGTAACTAGCAACTGAAAGTTTTCAAAGTATGAAAAACAGGCATACTCAAGTGAAGTAAAGGCACTGCAACGTTGTACGTGGGTAATGTACTTGAGTAAAACCTACGCAGTTACTTTTCCCCCACCGACTGCAAACAAGGGGAGCCCGCGGCGTCGCAGACGGCCAATAAAAACAGCCCAGCGAGGGAGGGAAACCCTGCGCCCATGAGCAAGCCAAGCAGCTGCTACTGGTCCAAATTAAGCATGAAAAAACACGGGAAATGAAAACAAAATTCCTCGGGCAAAAACAATCATTACCATTATAATGTGTTGTTTTTAATCCTTTCTATTTTGACTACACGCTTTATGGAGCTGAATAAACCGAGAGGGGCAGGTCGGTATATGTCTAATGAACGGCGGCATTTATTTTTCGCAAGGCTTCTTTCATGTGTTTTAACGCAGGCGGCTGAGCAAAGAGAAGCGTTACACACGTTCGGTTCCCCCCGCTGACATGTTTGCACACACTTTACTGACATTTTAAGATGTCGGGCAGAGACCTTGTATCTCCATATTTCGACGTTTGTTTTCTCGTATATGAATGCCCCACTTCGCAGAAAAATAGCTGTTGCTAAGTTAAAGTGACAATTAACAAGAGCTTGTGTATAACCCTGCAAGGCCCAGCGTTGCTTTTTGGCAACATTTTTTAAATCATTTTTAAAAAAATGTTATAATTAGTTTTCCTGTTCTTTTTTCACATTAACATCACCATTAAATCCTATTGTTTAGTATTACAATGCCATTGGCCACGATATTTGCATATAAATACCCCCCACATAGGCTGACATTCACAAGTCCCAGAGAAGTTGAAATTCCAGCGTCTGGACGAACAACATCTCACTTTTTAACTGAAGCTATTCCTCACTAAAACATAAGTAAAATGCCTGATCATTGGAATGTCTAGAACATGTGCATATGTTAATATTTTGAAAAATATCCCCAATATGCAAATTAGAGTATGATTTATGATTTATGGCTATAAAACCTTACAAAAACATTATTAATTTTTTAACATTACATTTTCCTGTGATTAGGACAGCTACAACACCATCTGATTTAAAAAAAATAATTGGCCAGTAGAAATTAATTCGGGCCTTGCAGGGATAAACTGGTTACTTTTTCACCCCATTAACTGAAAAGTCACAGTTTTGGACATACGGTATGAGGTTTCCACCCGACGGCACTGATATATTCAAGGAACAGCTGCGGTCACACGGCCTCTAATGCAAGAGCCATTCACAAATCAAGCAGTAGATTTATCACCAGAAGTGCCAGGGCAGAATGAATGGGCCCTTCACGCAAAGCTCTGTGACAGCGTTTTGCAAACTTCTTGTGCCCATAAAGTACCACCGAACGGATAAAACCTCAAGGCACACCTGTAGCCATATGCTACGTGCAACATAGCCTCTATAATAGTAGGCCAGTCAATCTAAGCAAAAAAAGGGCCTAACCCAAAAGAAATTGCAATAGTAATGGTTCAAGGTTTTTATGATCCTTAGAGTCATACAAAAAACATGTTAAAAGTTTTCCATTTTATTCTTAGTGGATCAAGATGAATTCAAGGGGTTCACGTTTGGGTCCCTTCACTTACTATACAGGAAAAAAAGACCCCCCAAAAAATCCTCTTTAAGTAGCATGTGAGGGGTCTAACTAGGGGTTTTTCATGATTCTAATTCCATTCCAAACATTTGTTTTGCACCAAAAACATTCCTCTGGCTAAAAACTGACCCCCAATACTATGGTTTAGTGATGAGTCATCACTTTTCTGGGGTCAGCTCAGTTTTGCTGTGTCCCTTTTTAGCCCGGGGACTGTTTTTCGTGCAAAACAAATGCGTGCAATTCAGGATCATGAAGAACCCCTAATAAGACCCCTCACATCCTACTTAAATAAGATTTTTTTGGAGGTCTTTTTTTTCTCTATAGTAAGTGAAGGGACCCAAACGTGAAACCCCTGAATTCGCCTTGATCCACTAAGAATATTTTGGAAGATTTTTAACATGTGTTTTGGATGACTCTAAGGATCATAAAAAACCTTGAACCATTACTATTGCAATTTCTTTTGGGTCAAACCTCAGATTGACTAGCCTATAGTGGTTCTCAAACATTTATGGCTCAGGGCACCCCTGTAAAAAGGTTTTCATCCACAGCACCCCTGAATTACGATGTTATTTAGAGTTCCTTACATTTCTGTCAAATATGTAAATCTTTCCCCCGCAAGATACAGTAGCTATGTCACAAGGAAAAATGGGAGAGAATATGTCTCCATTAGGACAGGGGTCTTCAACGTTTTCAGGCTAAGGATCCCTTAGTTGAGAAAGAGATGAAGCAGGGACCCCCACAACCTTTTCATAGATTCCATATAGTTTCATTGTTTGACAGCACAATCATCATTGTATTTTGGATTCATGTCAATGTGTGTTTTCAGATAATGTATTTAACCACTTGAACCGTCAATACCTAACTTGACATTTCACCAAGTACTTACTGCAGTCTGCTCTTTTTCTCCTCTACACCAAACACCTTTGGCGAAAATAGCTATTTTTGGCTAAAGTTCTCAGAATATGGATGCTAGGATTCAAGTGGTTAATATAGAAAAGGATAAAAAATGTTTCTATCACACAAAGATTTGGAGGACCCACTGTAGTAACTCTGAGGACCCCCTGGGGGTCCCGGACCCCCTGGGGGTCCCGGACCCCCTGTTGAAGACCCTTCATGCATTAGGACAGACCGTAAATAACTTTTATACTTGGCGTTTAACCATGCACTCAAACCCCCGCATCCCTATTCTGGGGGAAACGTTCACCAGAAATAGCAGATCTACAAGCTTGTAGATCTGCTATTTTTGGTGTAGAGACTTGGTCGCACCAAGTACAGTGCAACTCAGGTCTGACATTGATAAATTCCAAATATTATCAAAGTATTCTGAGGCACCACTGTGGTCCTTTAAGCACTAATTGAATAGCAGAAACAACAGATCTACATATTGTAGATATATATGCAATCATCGCTATTTTTGAAAGACTTCAAGGAGAAAATATAGATTTTTCTTTTACAATATATTACTAGTAAGAAGCCTCAGGGCGACATGCGACAGGTCGCGCCAATTCTTGTCCATCTGGCCAGTGATGTATATCGGACCAGTTACCCATATATGGAGACTCCCTGGTACCCATATGGAGATCCATGTACTGTATATGGTACATCCCTTTTATGCCCATACATGGAGATCCCTGGCTGAACCAGCAACACAGCTATCGGCTGTCTTCCTCCATATATGGGCTTTCCCATATGAAGTCCTGTTAGATATGGGCTTAATATTGATGACATTAGGGATCTTCATATATGGGCATAAAGGGGATTCTGGGGAATACCAATATATGGAGTTTACATACCGGTAGGTGATGTCACCTGTGATATCACCTGTGATTTCACAGTGATGTGTCAGGCATGAACTACAGACAGAGATACGCGGAGAAGAATTTCATAGTAAACTTGCGACCTATGGTCGCAATAATGAAATGACCATGACCAAAATAGGGATGCCAGATTGAAAGTTAGCTAAGATGCATTTACAGAATAACAGATTGTGTATTGGACTGATACTGTATCACATTGAGAACATACCGGCAGACAGTGAATGAAGGCAAGCTATGAGGCAAGTAAACATGTTTTGGACTACCTCCAAACGCACAAGGCCCTCATCACGCCTGTGATCTCTGGCCGCCCCCCAAAAGGAGAGTCTCGAACCTTCCCTGTTCTACGATGAAAGGCCAGCGTTGAAACACCTTGTTGCCTCTCCCCGTGCTTCACTGTCCCCTGAACAGACCGAGCAGAAGGTTTGACGGGAAAGCGAGAACTGAGGCGTGAAGATGACTCACTCGCCGTTGGGGACACTGCGTGACGAACATCGACCCGCTGTTGGGAACGACTGTGACGAACGCGGACGGGACTCTCGACGGGGAAGGGGACTGGTTCGCAGACAAGCCCCCCCAAACCCAAAAACCAGGCGCACAGATGGCGCAGCACAGTCGGCCACGCAGGGTCACACAAATGTTTTTGAAGCGCTATCAAGCAAAACGTCACGTCTAAACTCCAGGATTAGCTGGTATGTCTCGAAACCCACATTAAAGCCGGCCTCTGGTGTTTTGGGGACGCCTTTTTCCCCCGCGGTTTCATGTTTTCTTAATTCGTGTGCCAACTGGAACATTCGTTGATTCCAGACTACGGACTAAAAATAAGCATGTTTCGGGCGCAAAGATCAGCGCCCGCTTTGAGTCGACCGCAGGAATCATGGGCTGCCATGGAGCTGCTGAGGCGCGACATATTTACTCATGTCAACAACAAGGCTTGATGAAAGAATTAAAGGCCCTGACAGGCCGGGCCCAGGTCCAGCGGCCCAGCCACCTGGGTACATAAGAAGCCTGACAGCGCATCGGTGCGTTCGAGTCCCGTTGCGTATGATCTTTATTCTAGGCAGGCCACGATTCACTCAACTCTCGATACGATTCACGATTGAAGGTTTGTGATTCACGATTTCAAGATTTACCAAAAATATTAACCACAAAATTATTATTATTATTATTATTATTATTTCTCTTAACCCCCTCCTCCAGCTATTAATCTCATATGTACTATATTTCCTACAATTGTAAAAGTCGCATACTTTTCATGTAAAACTACTTTTAGTGCAACAACTGTAAACATGCTTTCTTATTGTTTAGAACATAGATACGTTTTATTTTTTATTCTCGATTTGTTTTTTATTAAATCATCCCCCCTTTGAATCAATTTACATGGATTTTTTTCATAAATCGTGACATGCCTAGTCTCTCCCCATCTCTGCCCTGTTTCCTGTCTATGAATGGACCAGTGTGTGTGTGTGTGTGTGTGTGTGTGTGTGTGTGTGTGTGTGTGTGTGTGTGTGTGTGTGCGTTTGCGTTTAGTTATGTACTGTATCTCTCGTTTAATTCAGCTCAGTGTGATGCAGTTAAAAGCCTGTGATATTTGTACAAAAGGGGCTCCCTCGTGTCACGGCAACCCCACTTGCAAATGAATTCCAGCCTTGTCCCTTTTATGCCCATATAAGGAGATCCTTGAAGTCATCAATAGTAAAGCCCATATCTGGGAATGCCCATATATGGACATATTGTGTCAGTCTCTGTTGTTTCAGCGCGACCTCGCCCTTAGGGAATATCTCACTGCTGGTACAGTATACAGTAAATGTTGGGCTCACTCACTGCGTCCCAACGGCGGATAGTGTGCTTGAAGCATAAGTGCATGTGGACGGATAGAGAATAGAGTGTGCTGCAAGCATACGTGCATGTGGACGGTGCCTGGTGTAAATGAGGCCTCCACAGGGGCAGAGGAAGCCAGGTAGTTTCCTGGCCCGCGGCCCCCATCAACAGACGGCCTCTGTTGGCTCAGACGGCGGAACCCTTGGCCCTCGACCCTGCGCGGCGCGCACGCGCTGGCAAAAGACGCACACAGTTTCCACAACACGCCGCGCGCGCCGACGGACGCCGGACCGTAGCGCCGTGGGTGACGAGGTACATACGTACGCACATAAGCTGTGAAGCCGCGCTCGACAACCAAACGTGCGTTGACGACTCGATGTAGACAGACGCACACTCCCCTACGCTCTTGACTGTACGCTGTGTCGCAAATTGCGTTATGCCTCGCTGGGCAGTGTTTTGGTTTTTATATATATATTTTTTTTTCCCGGAACTGTCATGGCTGCCAAAAAATGAACCCATTTGGTGTGTAAGCTCTGAGGCTACGGGCAGCAGGCAAACACTGTGTTAAAAATAGAAGGAAGTAGGAGCCGCCCCGATAGATCCGAGTGGTTAGGCTGCAGTAGACTCTAATGCATACATGGGCAACTGGCGGCCCGGGGGCCACATGCGCCCCCCACGTTCACTTAATGCGGCCCGCTGGTTAATACTGGAATACTGATATTGATTTCAGCTGTTACAATTCCAAACATGACCTGCTTTAATTATGTCTACATTAGTAGCTTAATGACTAGTATAGTAGTATTAAAATGTATTTATTTTATGTCCAATGTAGGTATTTGTATTTAGGTTCATAAAGTTAACATGAGTATATAACCTAATGTTTTTTTTAATTAAATCAAAATGTTACATTTCAGGATTCCAATAAAAAATAACAAATAATTCAGGATTCCAATCTGCGATGCGTTTTGAGCTTGTAGATCTGCTATTTTTTGCTTCTTTTGTATGAGATACTAGAAAGTGACAAAGTAGGACGTAGCAATAGCAATGTGGCCCTCTGGAGTGAAGGTGGAAATATATGGCCCTCGCCATCATCAAAGTTGCCCGCCCCTGCTCTAATGCAGGGGCGTCAATTGGGTATGGCAGGGGTATGCAGCTGCCATACCCTGGGTCCAGGGGGGGAAATAAAAGTTACTTTTAAATATAAATCCATGAATGTCTCTTTGTCTATCTGCGCTGGTTATTATGTTGTTAAATTACAGTAAAATAACAACAAATGCAAAATGTAACATAATGGTCACTTTAACAAGGTATTATGATTATATTCTCCACACTTGTATTCTCCCCAGCTTGACAAATGGTATATTACCAGGTTCTGCAGGTCAGCTGCACAGGTGCAATGCATTATTGTTAATTGTGGCACGTTTACTAACATGCTAAGTTTAGCTGCACTTGAAAAACCATTCCAGGCTGCCATATCCAGCCCAAGAAACCATAGAAACCTTTTTTTTCCAGACATTGTGAAAATAGCCTATCTACCCCACATACCCTCTCTCTCCTGGGATCCTGTCTCTAACCACTGTACTATTTGAAAATTGAAACAATAGTACAAAACAAGCCCAAAAGCTGTGTTTATCCTTTTAGTTGACCGTGTACCTTTTCCAATGAAAACCTCTCATAAAGTCTTCAATTAATCGATCGATCATTCAATCGATCGATCAAACGATCGTTCGATCAATCAATCAAGGCAGGAACATCCCATTGACGCGTTATTTGGTATCGCACATGAGTTCTGGGCAAACCCCGCCCATGGAAGCTTTTGATTGGCTGGAGCTAGGGAGCGCTCCTTTTTGATCGCTTGGACCGCGCGGAGGTGCGACCACTTAAACCTAACCTTAACCCTAACCTCAGTAAAAACTAACGCTGGTGAGTAACTAACCTGCCGACGGGGGTGAAAACGAACGACTCCGCCCAGAACTCCCGTGCGATTCCAAATTGCACCCATGCACCACTTAAGGGCACTTCACCCATGTTCAGCCTATCTTCATAATAATACAAGATACTGTACATTAAAGCTGGGTGTAGTGATCCCTAAAAAAGAAAAAAAAGCGTGTTATCCTTAAAGATTCAATATCTCGGCAAGGCTAACTTACTTATGGACACACATTTGATGTATTTTCCAGTGTCCCTTTGTGCTTGGTAACCATTTATTTGATTTACATTTTGGAATACAGTTCTTATTTTAGGCCTTTAAAAAGAAAGGAAAAAAAGAATCAATGGGATTTTGGAATGGTAAAATGTTTCTATGGCCATGGGGACTTGGCTTTGACGTCAGGACTTCAGTACTTACAACACATGGACTATTGTATATATCGTCTCTGTTGGGTGGAAACTTCATATATGCTATTTTTTTTAAATAGCAAAAGATTTACAAGCTCAAAACGTGTCGCTTTGCGTCGCATATCGAGCTTGCGGATCTGCTACTTTTGATGCTTTTGTGTAACGCTGCGGTATGCGTTAATCTTTGAAAAACACAAAAAGACACTAAAACACAAAAAGTTAAAATACAGAGATAAGAGGTTTGTGTCTGACAGCAACGATGTATTAGTTTCATACAGTGCTGACACAGTGCTTTAAGTCATACTGTACCTACCGGCCGGCACAGCTGCTAACTTGTGGCGGGGGCTGGTGTTTAGGTGATGTCTGCACCTCCTCCTCCTCCTCCTCCTCCTCATGTGAGTTTGACCTGTTCTGTCCTGCAGACAGTGGTTTACAGAAACAAGATACATTTACTTTGGTACTGACAGAATCTAAGCATATTTTTTGAAGTATCTGTACTTTTCAAAGACAAATATTGTACCTGTTTCTCCACTACATTTTTAGGAAGGTAATTAGCCTCTTATGCCCTATTTCAAGTATAGTGATCTACAAGCTGCTCTTGATCTTGACCTCAATTTATTGCAATGCATCAAGCATTTTCTAGATTTCAAAAGTAAACAAACCAAAATAAAGTTTAAGTGTATAGAGGGTATATTATGCACATTTCTAAAGTGAGAATTTAAGGACTTTGTAATACCTCTAAAATGACATTGGCCGAATTGTCAAATATAGATATGTCCCCAGATAAAATACGATTATTTTGGGAGTCACAGCTTGAAAAGGTTGAGAACCACTGACTTAGTCCACCACTACCTGCAGACCCCTGGCCCTCGTCAGTTGGGGCGTAGTCTCTTGCAGACCGCCGGCTCTCGTCAGCGGGTGTGTGACTTCTTGCGGACCGTCTGCTCTCGTCAGTTGGTGTGTGACCTCTTGTAGACCGCCGGCCCTCGTCAGTTGGTGTGTGACCTCTTGCAGACCGCCGGCCCTCGTCAGTTGGTGTGTGACCTCTTGTAGACCGCGGGCCCTCGTCAGTTGGTGTGTGACCTCTTGTAGACCGCGGGCTCTCGTCAGTTGGTGTGTGACCTCTTGTAGACCGCGGGCCCTCGTCAGTTGGTGTGTGACCTCTTGTAGACCGCGGGCTCTCGTCAGTTGGTGTGTGACCTCTTGCAGACCGTCTGCTCTCGTCAGTTGGTGTGTGACCTCTTGCAGACCGTTGGCTCTCGTCGGTCGGCACACGGCCTCGCTCACAGGACCGGGCGTGGTGCACCTACACTCAAAAGAGACACGGACAAATTCACCAACTCTGCTCCAGCACGGAGACAGAAATTGGGAAGTGGGATTCTCATTGAACATTGTGGTCCATAAAAAAAGCTATAATCTTAAACCGCAGTTAAAAGACAAAAGGGCATTTCACCAGCAGTCAGAGACTTATTCATTCATATTATATTGTCACTGGTGGACAGAAATATTTTATTTTGTTTTTCCTATTCTTTATTATTATTATTTTTTTCAAGGTACGTCAGTCTGTGTGTTTTTTTTAATGAATTATGAATGCATGTGACTTGATGATTTCCATTCAACGGTGGCAATTTGTATTCTTTCATTTATACAAATGTAGAATTACATCCATGGCTCACAAAGTTGGGTCTGGGGTTCCAGGGTGTCACCAGCAAAATGTGTTAATAAAGCATAAAACATCACTTTAACCACTTTAGCACTATATACATCGCTTTTATATCGATTTACAAGCTCACAATGCTTCGCAATGTGACGCGTTGTGTGCCTGTATTTTGGAACATTTCAAAGACATTTGAGCAACACACATCTTGTACAGGGTTCCCTGACACAAATCCTTTTTAGATGGGGTCGGTCCACGGCCAAATACCTAGCAATGTGGGGGTCCTGGACATGAAAACGCTTGAGAACCGCAGAATTAGCCCTATTCACGGCCCGCCCACCTACTTCCGTTTCTCAGTTTTCCCCGGGTGCTGACTTCAATTTAGAAGGGGAAACTATACTGGACTTAAAGCCAGCAAATCGTTATTTCTTATGGTAAAGTAAATTATAATGCTTTGTGCCGTTTACTATCTTGTGTTCTTGATCATGCTAGCCGTATTTTATACTTTACTATTCGGAAATTGCATTAAATTTGCGATTTCTGTGCTAACTCTATAGGCTCTAGTAGGATTTACCCCTTCAAAATGGGACTTCAGCACCCGGGGGATGCTGAGTGGGCGGGTCGTGAATAGGGCTAATTACGCGAGAATTACCTCCGCAGAGCTCGGCCGTTGATTGTCCTCTGGCTCCATTGGCTGGGTGACGCTGGGGGTGGACATGGGTGACGTGGGTGACATGGGTGACATGGTGTAGATGGCAGGGCTGAGCCTCCTCTGTTTGCAGTGCAGGAGGGACAGCGCCGTCTTGCTGGAGAGCCCGGGTGGGTTGGGGTCGTACCTAGGGGATGTAACGACACAGTATTTGCATTGATGCATCGATTTTAATTCCAACAAACTACTATTGATATTTAAACTGCAACTACTACTTCTAGTGTGACTGGTCAATCTAAATTTGTTTTGCAATGCACATAATCGATTGAACTTGTGCCTTGCATTTAGCATTGTTTAAAGGTACGGTAAGTGATTTAATTGAATTAAAATAATAAGAAAATGGGTCTATATTCTGATAGTATAGTTACTATGGAGCGTTTGGTCCATATTTGGACTTCAGCCTTATCTTCAGCCTTATCCCCTGTGAGGAGAAAAAAATCTGTTTCAGTTTTGGTGGAGGAGACAGGTTGTCCTCCAATCAGGATAGAGTGGGGCCTTCCTCCAATCATGGTCGAGTGGGGGCGGGACTTATGCGCACCAAGGCCTGCCCCCACTTGATCATGATTGGAGGAAGGACCCCGCCTGTCACTTACATGAAAACTGAAACTGAAACTCGAATGATATCACTTACCCTACCTTTAATTACTTAACACTGCGTTCCATATCGGTATGCTTTATCTATAAATGCATGGAATCTCTTTGTGCGTGTCAAGATGTCGTCTGCATTTACCAGTGAATCATTGTGTTTTTTTTCCCCTTAAATCTTTCACACAGATAGAATAATTCTCACTGAATAGTCTCTGGATCTGGATTATGTTGTGAAGCATATCGTCACTGTCGGGCAGAAACCTTGTATCTCCAAGTTTCAAATTTCTACATTCTTTCGCAAAGTGAAGCACTGCTTCATCACACAAGGCCGTCGCACAAAAGTAGTGAAAACAGCCGATCTACAAGCACACAACGCCTCGCGGTGCGAGGCGTTGTGTGCTTGTAGATCGGCTGTTTTCACTAGTTTAAATCATTTTAAAAATGATAAATACAAAACAAACGGTTTTGGACATACAAGGTTTCCACCCGACAACGACGATATCATTATCGCTGTTAAAACGCATGGTTAACATGCGGCCCTCTAGTCGTACCCGGTGGTAGTGGACCAGGAGGAATAGACGGAGGGCTCCTCCTGGTCCAAGGCAGCAGGGTTTGGCTTGACGTAGTTCAGGTAGCACCAGCTGTGGCAGGTGTTGGCCTGCAGACTGAGCAGCGGGGGTCCCAGGCGGGTGGCGGGAGGACGGACGCGGCCCGATCCCGGGTCCTCCTCCTTCTTGGACGTGTCTGCCGCCGTCGCTGCCGCGGCCGACTCGCCACTCTCCCCGTCCTCCCCTTCCTTAGGGCTGTCAGCGTCATGATATTTTCAGTTGACGATCAAATCAAATAATTGTGATTCATGATTTAAAGGTAGGGTAAGAGGTGTTTGGTTAAAATGCAATTCTAATCATTGCTATAGGGTGTTTGTTCAGTGACAGGTAGTCTCGCGTGGCCAGACTGTTGCCTCCCACAATTTGCAAAATGCTCCCGTCATACGGCATGAGAAGTGCTATAGCGGATGTGAAGCCTCCTCCCCACTTCCGTTTCGTTTTAACAGTCGTACACATTTATCCTAATATAAATAAAAATAGGAATGATATTTTAACTCATTTTCGTCTTTTAACACATCAAATACGGCGTCGTCCTTACCTTTTAACGTAGGCACGTGCGTGATGTGAGCGCAAGATCTGTGCACGGATCATGTACCAGGCGTGTGTACACCCGATCACAGCTTTCAAATAAAATTAAAAAACAGATTGAAAAAAGACCTTTCCATCGCTGAGCAGCTTCTTCTACTGTTTACATGAAAGCTAACGGAAGCTCCGGTCCCGCCGGAAACCGGAAGCGGAAATGCAACCGGAAACAGTTCTCGGAGGGTGATAAACAGTCTGGATCGGCGATAAACAGCGATTATACTTTTAAATGTTTTATAGCGATTAAAGCATATTCAAGTCTCGGGATCATAGGGATTTGGTAATGAGTAATGAGCTAAAATATATTTTTGTGAACGGAAATGTCAGCTTCCGTTACTGGGATTTGGGGAGGTGTAGTTCCAGACTCTATGCAGCATTCAGAGAGTGTGGAATAGTTGTCTGGCTACATGAGACTAAGTGACAGCTCTTTAGTGAACCGAAAATACATTTTCAGATAGGGTTGCCAATTTCAGGCAATCAGTAAAAGAATACCCATTTATCAGCTTCAAATTTACAGTGTTCCAGTTCAAATTCTGTCTGCCAATGTCTTTGTGCCATCACTTCCAATTTCACTTGTTTATCACGTATCCTGTATAAGGTGTCGCTCTTGATTGGACATAATCGGTTTCCCGAACCGAAAATGCATTTTCCGTTTACTAAAGAACTGGAGAGATTGGGAGACTCCTGTTACTGAACAAACACTCTATAGCGATGATTGCTATCACAATATAACATTTCCATTTGACAAAAGAAATCAACTACACCGATACGATATGATAAATAACTTAACCCATTTAGGCCTAGAATTATTTAATTTTTTTAAATATTGAAACATAGGTATCAAAAATCTATCTAGCGCAGCACTGAGTGCCGAGCTGTGAGCTGTGTGCTATTTTTGAAAAATCTTGATTTTATTGGTTGCAATGCAAGTCTTTGAATGTATATTTTTAAAAGGGAACATTTGTAACTCAAATATTTGCTTCTGGGTGGTCCCTGGAACAACATATTTTGAGATGGGGGTCCGCGGCCAAATACAAGTAATTTTGGGGGTCCTTGACATTGTTTGAGAACCACTGATTTAGAAGACATTTATAGAATCGGGTCAAAATTCAAATGTTCACGATTTTTCAAAAATAGCAGATCTACAAGCTTGTATAATCTGCTATTTTTCAATAGTTAAAGCATAAAATAATGGTTAAAGTGGTTCAAATCTAAAGTGACAAAGATTTGCGTTCAGGCAAGGGGCGTCACAAGGGGTAGGAAAGTGGGACTGAGTTACTAGGGCCCAAGGTGGAGGGGCCCTAGTAACTTTAGCTATTGAAAAATAGCAGATTTACAAGCTCACAGCGCGGCACCGAGTGCCGCGCAGCGAGCTTGTAGTTCTGCTATTTTTGAAAAGTCGTGAAAATGTGTGCAAATCTTTGAATATGTATTTTTAAGCGAACATTTGTAACTCAAATGTTGTTTCCGGATGGGTCCCTGGAACTAAATATTTTGAGATGGGGGTCCGTGGCCAAATTCATATCATTTTGGGGGAATCCTTCACATCAAAAAGTTTGAGCATGACACTGACATGGAAACATGGGTTTCTTGCACACATTTTGACAATTTTTCAAAAATAGCAGATCTACAAGCTTGCAGCGCGGCTGTGAGCTTCTCACTATTTTTCAATAGTTAACATTCATGGGGGGCCCGCAGTGAATCCTTGTACCCAGGGCCCAGAATTTGGTGTGACTCCCCTGCGTTCAGGTCTAAATATTTACAAAGGAAAGGCCTACCCGTCCCCCTCCTTCACCCTCTTCTGCTGCTGCTGTGTCTCGGGGTGCAGCTCAATGCTGTTGGACGGAGACAACATCCTCTTGTTGCCCCCCGAGCCCTGCGCCCGGGGACCCTCCTCGGACCACACCTGGAACCCTGCGGGTACGGAAAACAGCAGCGTTTTTAGAAAACTGACAAACTCAATTAAAATGAGGCTTCACAAAAAAACTATGACTGACTGAAACTGTGTTGTGTGTTTACAAGATTGACTAAAACCATGGACTAAATGTTGTCCGATATTTCTCTTAAAATTAGCTAAAATACCAATATATTACCAGTTAAGACGCCCTAATCGGGAGATAAGCGACCGGCACGTCGCATATACACAAACTTTAGAAGGCAATGGTAGCCAATCAGGAGGGAATATGGGAAATGGGACAGAGCCATGTTGATGAAATGACTTCAGAGATACTGTGTACCAGCGCTAGAAGAGGGCCATGTGAGAATAAAACTAGGCTCAGGGGTAGAGAAACCGTCATTAGAACACAGAGGGTTCCCAATAGGTTCGATCCCGGGCTCCCCCAGAGTTAGTGTCGAAGTGTCCTTGAGCAAGACTCTGAACCTCTTGCTCCCAGTGAGCAGGTTGGTGCCTTGCATGGTTTCCACCGCCATCGGTGTATGAATGTGTGTGTGAATGGTGAATGTAATGCACAATCTATTTAAAAGCGCCTTGGATAAAGGCTCTATATAAATGCAGCATTTACATTGAACAGTAAAAGTTTGAGAAACACCGACATAGAAACGAATGAAACATTCTCTAATGACCTTGGTCCATGGGGACGGTTAGATGGTGCGTCAGGGAGGAGCAGACGGGCTCCTGCAGCCCGGGAGGCGAGGGAGGCGAGGGCTGTGACAGCGTGGTGTATATGGCACACGCCGGGACGTGGGTGTCGCCGTGGAGGCGCACCGCCACCGCCGGCGAGGCCGGGGCCGGGCGCAGCACCTCGGGGCTGGACGTGATGCGAGGGAGAGACGGACCCGCTCGCGCTCCAACCACGGGGTACTCGCTCATGCTCAGCTTCAGCCCGGTGGCCACGGTGAGGTAGTGCGCCCTGGCGGCCCCAGACGGGCACTGTGATTTACAATTTAGGCATTTAGCAGACGCTCTTAATCCAGAGCGATTTACAATAAGAAAGGTAATACATCAATACATCAAATGCATAGAAATGGTAATCTAAGAAAATCTTAGAAAAGGTACTTTTTTTTTTACTTAAATTAAACAATACTACAATATAGAAATACTCAGTTACAAGTAAAAGTCCGGAATTCAAAATGCATAAGTATTGGCATCAAAATGTACTTAAAGTGCCAAAAGTAAAAGTACTCATTGTGCAGAAGGTCCCATTTCAAGTTTTCAAACGTATAAAACTCGTTCGGAATTAGCAGATCTACAAGCTCACAATGTGTCGCATCGCAACGCATTGTGAGCTTGTAGATTGTCTATGTTGAAATGGCCGGAATGTATATATAGGGCTGGTGGTTAATGAATGTTTTGTAATAACAATCAAAATCTACAAAGTAACTAGTAACTACACTTTTCAAATAATTGTAGTGGAGTAAAAGTACAATATTTGCCTCTTAGTAAAGTAAAATAATACAAATACTTACAATTTGTACATGAAAGTGCAGTACTCATTTACTTTACTCATTTACTTTACACCAGTGCAAAACACGGTAGGTAGCCCAAGCCCCTATTCAGTAAAAACTATACAAATGTAAAAACACATTAAAGAAGGCTATGTAAATGACATGTATGGTCATTGAGGGCAGGCGAGTGCTATGGGAGCACTTACCGGAGGGTACGGTCCCGGGACAGGCCCGGCCAGGACTGGCACGTGGGCCTCCTCTTTGGAAGGGCCGGCGGTCCGCTCGTGAACAGGAGCGCTGCCCACTAACACGTTCTGACTGCTCTTCCACTGAGAGAAGTGCTCGTGGCGCGGTGGCGGTGGTGGCGACGGGTTTGGATTGTACGGCAGCGTGTCGGCCCTTAGCGGGGAGCTAGTGGAACTGCTGCAGTGCCGGGGAGCCGGGCTGGCTCTGGACGGCGCGCCGGGGTGGTCCGCGGGGTGGTCTGCGGGGTGGTCCGCGGGGTGGTCCGGGAGAGGGCTGACAGGACGTTTGGTCTCCTCCTCCACCTCGTCGGGGTCCCGCACCGCGCTGTGTCTCATCAGGAGGCACTTCCTCCGGTCTCTCCAGCCCACGGCGGTGCGCTCAGGGGACAGGCAGCTGCAAATACCATGGAGACAATTTGTGTTAAAAACACGTTTCCCTTTTTCCCCCTGAGATTTAAAAACAATTTCCACGGTATAAAATAGGCTACAATTACATTTACAATTTAGGCTCTCTCATCCAGAGTGACTGAGCGATAAGCAAGGTAATCACACACACAGAATGCAGAGAGACAGTCTACTGCCTCAAGAAACTAGGGTAAACTAAGGTAAACTAAGAACCTAGCATCAGTCTAAACAACAAGTTATCTAAATAATGATCTGAAACTATAGGACATCAGGTAAACAATGGACCTAGCATTTGTTTAAAGTTTAAACAACAATCACAATCGTCAAACTAATGCTATCAAAATTACATTCTTAACACTGTGGTCGACCAATAAAAACACCTGTAGTCGAAGGATTTGCTGCGTCCCTCTGCGGTGAGGGCGCCTCCGTGTGGCGGGTCGTAGGGAGCCTGCTCCGAGGCGGAGCGCCTCATCTCTCGGTGCGCGTGCAGCCCGGGGACGGTCAGCAGCATGTGCGGGGCCCTCGACCGCCTCAGCGGAGTCGCCGCCGTCGCTGTCACCATGGCCGCCGTGGTGGCCACCGCCATGTCCACCCGGCCGGACTCCTCGAAGGACGCCGAGCGGCTGGAGGCGTACGACGCGCTGCTGTCCTGGCTGGGGCTGCGCGGGGGCAGCGACGCGGAGTCGAAGCTGGAGTCTCCGGAGGACTGCGCCGCTTCAGCGAGGCGCAGGCGCTTCTTCTTAGGAGGGAGCTTCTCGATGGGGAGCTGGGCCAGGGTGGGGCTCCTCTGAGGCCACTGGAACTCTTCGGTTTTCTCCAAGGGCGGTTTGGACGCGGGGGTCGGCGGCTCCGACGGGGACTCTGTCACGTTGGTGGTGTTTGGCGAGTCCTCCGTCACCAGGATTTCTGGAACCTGCGACGTGGGATAGTCAGTCGCGATCGTGACATTATACTTGATGATTAATTGTCGTAGAAATGATTCAAGGCTTTTTGAGCCACATGGCACGATGTGGATAGGTAACAGGTTTTTAGAATTGATTCACAATTAACAATTTGTCATTGTGTTTTTCCATAGAATTTTGGAACATTAAAATAAATACATTTCTGGGCTTTGTATTGCAAATAGTGCATGAGTCAGACAAAATGAAGAAAAAAAAAAGTCATTACCACCATAATGTGCCACCAAAAGTAGGCCATACTATACTAAACATAAATAATCTTGTTTCAACCATGTGAAACATTTTCAACAAGGAAACCATATTATGACGAAAATGTACAAAAATAATATATATAATTGTGGCAGGCTTTACCTGCACGTTGTGCTGGCGCACCAGCTTGCGGGGCGGCGGCTTGGCGGGCTGCTGCTGGGTGTGTTTCAGGTGATGCAGCGCTTGTTGGTCCTCGTGACACAGAGAGCTCTTGGCCGGCTCCGTGCCTTGGTGCTCGCTGCACGGCAGCGTCTCCTGCTTCTCAAAGGAGCTGGTGTGTTGAATGACCGAAAAGGTCTGCACCACCGTGGGTCTTTTGGAGCTTTCGGTAACCACGACACTCTCCTCCCTACATTGCGCCGCCGAGGACAAGGCAGAGGCGGGCGAGGACGACGCGGCGGGAACGGACGGGTCGTCGAATTCGAAACTCTCCTCTTTCCTCCTCTTGCGCATCGCCAGAGCCGGCGGTCTGGACGGATGGCTCGCGAACGGGACACACGGCTCCGCTTGGCAGACCGCCAACTCGCTCGCGACCAAGGGATGCTGCGCTATACACAGCCTCTGCTTGTGAGCCCGGTAACCGTCCCAGTCGTTGCATCCGGTGCCGCAGGCCTCGCACTCGTAAGGCTGTGGTTTGATCTGCGCGTGGTGGTCCGGCGGTGCGGTCTCGTGGCGGTACAGCTGACCGGGATAGTCCTCCTTCTGCGGCTCTAGCGGGATCTCCACGGCCGGCTGGCGCTTCAGCATCCCGTAGCGGCGGGCCGCTGCGGGCGACTGCTGCTCGTCGAACGACTGGCTGAGGCGGAAGCGGCGGGGGCTGCCGCCGGAGGGGTCGAACGTGCACTCGGCTGTGGGCATGGAGTGACTTCTCAGGAGAGGGGCAGTGGACGTCGGAGGCGTGTTCAGAGACTGTCGATGGAGTTGATGGTGGTGATGGAACTTCTCACACGGAACCCCCATGGTGATGGAGCCGCTGTTCTTATAGACGGCGTCAGCGGGTTTGGGGCTGTGGATGACGACAGGCGGCTCTTTGGCCGCGGAGCTCTTCTGCGACTCGTTGCTGCTCTTCCTGGTCAGTGAGAACCTCCGGGGCTTCACGCTGTCGATCTTGCTGGTGTCCACCACCGCCTCGTTGATGGTGATCAGCTTGGTGATGTGGTCGATCACCTGCAGCGGTGGATAAAGTGTATATACTCAAAGTTAATACTTTAGTATTCAAAAGTAGTATAAATGCATTGCTCTTTTGAATTGATTGTTTCAGTAATCATCAGAAATGTTCTAAAATAGTGAAAATAGATTGTCTATTTTCAGCTAAAGCTTTCCCCACAGTAACAGAACACAGAAAAGACATAGAGCCCTGAGGGGTGGAGTGAACCACACTCAAACCACACCATATGGGGTTAAAGTGGTTAATTAAGCAATATTACACAAGAGGGTGTGTGTTATTGTGAATATCATCACGCCTGCACTGCCTCAGGCACGAGAAGAAGGCGAGTGCCGCACAGAAGTCGCCCGTTGCCCTTAACTCATCTGGTGCCGATCCCGAACTAGTTTGGCTTTATTTCAATCCAATACAATCTTTTTTTTATTAATTCACTTACCCCGAGCTGCTTGTAGAGTCGTGGGTGGTCCTGGCTCGCTAGCCGCTAGCCAGCTAGCCGTTCTACTCTGTCCGACGATATATTCCATTAAAAATGGTTTAAAATACATTTTTGAGCTCCCCAATGTTCACCCGATGTTCGGCGCCGCTTCCGATGAGTACACGAGTGTGCCGATCCCGAAGTAGTTCGGCTTTATTTAATTAAATGAATAAAATGATAAGAGGCCTTCTGAAGCCTGGCTTGATTTTTGTAGCTACTAGCCGAAAGCTAACAACGTCCCGGCCGGCCGTAATTTGCGAACGCAATCGCCAATCTCCGCCTAATCCAATGAAAGACCGCATCTTTAAAGGCTTATATCTCTTTTTTGTGTTTTAGGGAAGCGGCGCGAGGTTTATTTACGGCGAAATCGCCCAAAAATGATCTTTTAGATGACAAAATGGGAATAGCCATTCTGTTAGCATCTTCATCCGGGACATTTCCATGCCGTGCATGAACGTGAGCACGTCAGGTCCTGGAAGCTGAAGTCCTGGAAGCTAAAGCGCTCGCCTATGAGAGATGCGCTGGCATTCTTTGGCCCCTAGAGGGCGCTGGCACTCAAAGAGTTAAAAAAACACGTCAACTTCATTTATTTGTAATTAAGATATTCGATTTGTAATTTTTTAATCCCACATTTAGCTACTATATGTCCCTGAACTTCACATGAAAACTGCTAGCAGCCCGGCACCTTTTTTTGCGACCAGTGCAGCTGATTTCTTTGTTTGATGAGACCACTCCATAATGCTCAATATCACCACGGGTAGATCAATCAGATTGCAGATCGGAACTACCTGTTGTATAACTCACAATATATTTTTCTAAGTTTGGGACCTGTTTTATATTATATATTTGAAATGTAGCAGAGTGAAAGTTATTATGCTTTCAAAATAGAAACCATACTCAAAAATGTAAAGTTACCGTCCACCACTGCTCACCTGCTTCTTGGGCACCGTGAAGGGGACCACCTTATCCTCCGGTCCCGAGGAGGAGTTCTGCTGGTCCTGGTTGCGGGCCATCCTGGCGTGCAGCTGGCCCAGGCGCCCGTACTTCCCCAGGATGATCTCGGCGTAGCTCTTGGCGCTGGCCGTGGTGCTGGGAGGGCTGTCGCCCGACTGCTCCGTGCTCTCGGAGCGAGAGAAGTACCCGGACTCCGTGCTCCCCCTGCTCCCCAGGGTCAAGGAGGAGCTCTTTTCGTCCGAGGAGCCCAGGGGACCCTGTTTGTAGAGGCGGGGAGATATGGTGATAAATATCGTTGAGGCGATACAATGTCTCCGTGATTTTCAGAGATATCGTATTGTGATACAATGAGGGAGCCTCATAAAAAAAGTCATGTTGAATTGTTAATACAGAGATCCATTGCAGAATCCTTTTAAACCTGAATTTTTGTCTAAATCAGTAGTTCTCAAACTTTAAAATGTCAAGGTCTCCCCTTAACCAGGGGCGTAGCCAAGGGTGGGCATGGATAGGCCTAGGCCCACCCATTTCGTTTTTGTGCCCACCCAAAAATAAATACAAAATGTGCGCGGCGCGGCACGATGCGGCGATGCGCGACTTTCTAGGAAGCAAAGAAAGACACAGTTTCATACTCGTTTTTCTTTTAGTTTTTATTACCTTGTAGGTGGTTAAGTGTAAGTAACTTGAAAAATAACCATACAAACCAACATGAATAAGAATCGTGATAAGATCGTGTATCGTGATGAAGCTTAGAAACATATTGTGATGATCGTATTTTTCCATATCGCCCACCCCTACCTGTTTGCCCCGACTCAAGCGCATGGCCAGTCTCTTTTTCACGGCGTAGGAGGAGTCTTCCGTCACCACCGAGGGAGGCTTGGGCGCGTCGGCGTCGCGGCTCCCGTCGCAGGCCACGCCGCCTTGTTTCTCCTTGGCGATGCCGGAGGCTGACGACAGCTGTTTGCTTTCATCCTCGGACTCTGTGACCGTCTCGTCCAAAGACCTGGGCTCTCCCTGCGCAAGGCCAGCCTTCACCCTGTGGAGAAATCACAGCCCCTCACGCATTAGAAGGACTTTTTTTTTTTTTTTTTTTCAAAGTGAAATATCGCTTTCATTGTGTTTTTAGTCAGTGAAAATTGGAACTTAAGAAAATGTTCGGCTTCGTAAACAAAAATTGCACAGGGCTGACAAATAGAGCAATATACAAAGACATGACTGACAGCGGTCGATACCAACAATAAAAATAAACAATACTATGGCATAATTTGGCAATATTGAATAACCTTATACTTTCAGAAAATCCAGAACAAATTGCTGAAATAGATCTACAAGCTCACCACGTGTCACATTGGGATGCACATTTTTTAATAATGTTTCCAAATGCACGGACGATCAAGCGAAACAACTGTGATTATCTTCAACAATTGTGAGAACTGCCCTACAAAGCCAAAGTGCAGTAACTACAAACAAAGAATTTGCTGAAAATGTAAAAAAAAAGTTTCAACTAGTCAGCCAAATGAGATATTAACATATAAGTGATATTACACTGATTGGATATCTGCTCTTGAGGTAATTGTTTATCCCGCAAAATCACGAAGGCATAATTTGACCTTTGGGATACACAAATAAGTTGTGTCCAAACAACGTAGCTACTGCACTTTGGCTTTGGTAGCACAGCGCACGCTGTACCAGGGGCGTCAATTGGGTATGGCAGGGGTATGCAGCTGCCATACCCTGCGTCCAGGGGGGTAAATAAAAGTTACTTTTAAATATAAATCCATGAATGTCTCTGTCTATCTGTGCTGGTTATTATGTTGTTAAATTACAGTAAAATAACTACAAAATCAAAATTTAACAAAATGGTCACGTTAACAAGGTATTATAATTATATCCACATTGCTATTCTCCCCATCTTCACAAAATTGTACATTCCCAAGTTCCGCAGGTCAGCTGCACAGGTGCAATGCATTATTCTTAATTGTGGCACGTTTACTAACATGCCAAGTTTAGCTGCACTTGAACAACCGTTCCAGGCAGCCATATCCAGCCCAAGAAACCGTAGAAAATTGGGGGAAAAATAAAATGTACTTATTAAAATAAATGTATCATGCCTGTTACTAAGGTATGGCAACATGACTGGTGTCTTGCATGACACCAGTCATGTTGCCATACCTTAGCTTTGTCTGAACTGACGCCACTGCGCTGTACCTGTGTGTGTGTGACTTGCGGTGCTTGTACAGGTTGCTCTTGGTCTTGAAGGAGAAGCCGCAGGGGGCGCAGGGATAGGGCCGCTCCCCGGTGTGGGAGCGGATGTGTTTCTGCAGGACGCTGGGCTTGGCGCAGGCGCGGCCGCAGTACGTGCACACGTACTTGCCGGGCCTCTGGGGCTTGCGCTCGCGCTTCTGCTTCGCGTTGCCGCCGCCCTCCGGTGCCTCGGTCTCCGGCTTGGACTGGGCGGTACCGGCGGACGCAGAGGCCGCCTCCTCCTCCGCCGACGACCCGGGGACCCGGTCGGTCGAATTCTCGCCCCCGCCGCCGTGCTTGACCGTCGGCGGCGCGTCGGAGTCGACGCTCTGCCTCTGCTGGCGGAGGCGCTTGCGCTCGGCATGCTGCCTCCGGCCGGGCGGCTTGGGCTGCTGCGGTGCAGATATGTGCAGAGAATGTTAGAGAGGCAGGGGCTGACATTTCTAAAACTGTGAAAATAAACGGTGAAAATATTGAAAATAGCAGACCACTGTGAGCTTGGAGGTTGGCTATTTTCGGTGCTTGACACCACAATGAACTAAGCATAATCAGGTCAATACTGGAGATGTGACGTAACGGCATGCATTTCCACACAGAGAGGCAATTCTTTCAATCATAAGATTCCACATTCAAGTTCAGGACATGGCAATTTCTGGTAACATTATTGTACGGTCATTTTACATGTCCGTGGCAAAAATGAAATTTTGACAAACATGTCCACCAAAGACCACACAAGCCAACATAGCGAGGACCTCTCTCAGGGACGTGCAGAGAATGTTAGAGAGGCAGGGGCCTTTCTAAAGGGGCATTTTGGTGAAAATATTGAAAATAGCAGACATGCGGCGCATTGTGAGCTTGGAGGTCGGCCATTTTCGGTGCTTGATACCGCACTGAACTAAGCAATTATTTCAACATAAGATGCCTCATTCATGTTCAGGAGAGTTTGGACAAGGCAATTCTCTTGAATGCTGCCTTCAAGTATGGCATGGAAAGAAGGTATGTGCATTTCTTTCACCATAGTAAAAAACGGCATCATTCATGGTCTGGAGAGGGCACTTTTTACAGACGGATAAAAGGGCAGGGGCTAAGTATGTGTGCACGTGCCTGCTGCGGTGTCTCGTGGGTGTCCTGATGCTGCTGGGAGGAGGGGGACGTCGGCCGAGGGTCTGTGATGTGAGGACGAGGATGAGGAGGAGGAGGAGACTCTGGGCGAGGATGGTGTGGAGCTCCGGTCTGCTCCCCGGGCGCCAGGTGACCATGCAAGGCCTCCATAAAATGGAAGGACAGCCTCAGGTACACACCTGGGAATATAGGGTGTCAATCAATGAAAAATACCAAAACAATGTCTTCTAAATCCTAATGGTTTTCTGAAATCTGAAATTCTTTATCTGTGGTGCTCAAAGTTTTAAATGTCAAGGACCCCTGGAATCATATGTGTTTGACCGCGGACCCCCATCTCAAAATATTTTGTTCCAGGGAGGGACCACCCCAGAGGCAAAGATTTAATTTGAGTTAAACATGTTTGCTTTAAAAATATTCAAAGATTTGCAAAAATAGCAGATCTACATGCTTACACACTTACATACTTTAGATTTACAGTACAACAAAAATGCAAGAACGCATCTGCAATTCTCACTAATTTTGCACAACACTGTTTTGTGACAAATTATAAACCAACGCTTATGTGATTAATCAATTCGTAGATACATAAAATATCCAAACATACATGCTTCGCGATTATTTGATTAATTGAAAAAAGCTAATTGCTAAGGACATAATGAATAGTTGCAGACCTACCTGGGAAGCTTCTGCCTGTCTCATTAAATGAGAAGCGGGGTTTAACACAGACTTAACTCTCTGATTATTTTCTCTTCAGAGGGCTGTCTGGGTTCATGTTTCTTCTCTTGCATTATTCAAAAATGTTTGCGCTTAACAGCATGACGTCATCAAGCGGGTACCAGGGTATGAGTGACATCATCAAAAGGGGCCGGGGGGGTTCGAGTGACATCATCAGACGCAGACCGGGGATGTGAGTGACGTCGTCAAACGGGGACCGGCGGCGTGAAAGAAGAAGGCATCTGTGATTTGGCACGAAGCACGGAGAGAGTCCTGCCCTCCTGTCCCGCCCGGAAACATCCCATCATGCACCAGCACTACGGCAGTCCCGCTGCCGCTCGCCGTCCCATTCTTCTGTCTGCTCACCATGGAAACCTGCAAGAACAGACAACACTCATGAGATAGAATGTTCAACTACGACAAGTTTGCGACGTCGGAGGTTTCATTGTCTCCTCCAGGCCGAAAGGCATGGCCGAGACGAGGGATGGGACGATATGAAGATTTCATATCACGATTATCGTGACAAAAGAAATCGCAATTTACGATATTATCGCGTTAATCAAAATCCATTATCCTTAGGTGGAACACTTGCCGAAAAATATCAGATCTACAAGTTCAAAAGCTTGTAGATCGGCTATTTTTTGGCAAAGAAATTTGATAGAGTGAAAAAAAGACTGTATCAAGTACGTATAATTATTATAAGTACCTTTTACCAGTTCTAGAGGGTTTAAGTGATACTGGATATGAAGCTCAGAAAATAAAAGGTGAATTGAACCCAGGGCATGACAATATCACGATAAATTAAATCTCCACGATACGATTATCGTGAGTGTTTTTTATCACGATATGCGATAATATCATCCCATCCCTAGACTACGTTTTGCCCCCTGTCCGTCTGTCCGTGTGGCCGGATGTGTCCATGTGTCCGTCCGTCTGTCTTTTACCGGCTAATCTCCGGCGCCGTTGGCCCGGTCGCTGCCAAACTGCACAAACACTCCCTGGATACCAATTCAGAAGATCTGCCCCACATTTTTCACGTGGTCCTGTTGTATCGCCACTATGCGGCAGATTTTTGCTTCAAGTTACTTTTATTCTATTTTTGCTACAGTCAAGTCTCGTCCCAGTATGTGCAGTTAGTTAGAGGAAGAAAATCCATGTCATGTTTTGGGGAATTTGTGTCTCAAAGAATAACAGTACAGTATATATATGGAAATGTTTCACTCGTAGAAACAAGTACACAACATAAGAGAGGCAGAATTCTCATCTCAGCAGTGGAATTATTATTATTAGAGTCTTTGTTGCAACCAGAATAGCCACCAGCTTCATTTTATCCCCTACTCAACTCTCCTCACTTTGCACGTCAGGGACGTGCAGAGAATGTTAGAGAGGCAGGGTCTGGAATTTCCAAAAGGGCCTTTTGGTGGAAGCACCGAAAATAGCCGACCTCAAAGCTCACAACGTGTCGCAGAGCTTGGAGGTCTGCTATTTTCGGTGTGTGAAACCACACTTAACTAAGCATAACCAAGTCAATACTGGAGATGTGGCGTAAGGTAATGGCATGGATTTCTACACAGAGCAGGGCAATTCTTTCAATATATATAAGATGCTGCGTTCAAGTTCAGGAGAGTTTTGACAAGGCAATTCTATTGAATGCTGCCTTCATATGGAAAGAGGGGCATTTGCATTTCTTTCACCATAGTAAAAAATGCATGTTTTGGTCTGGAAAGGGCAGATTTCTATGTGTGCACGTGCCTGTTGCACGTTATGAGCAAACAACTGCTCCCGTCCGCGAGTGCACTTGTACAGAAACATCAGCGTTTTCCTCATTTGCAGAGGAATTACATCATCCTGCAGAAACCACGGCGCAACAAATAGGAACCTTTTCCTGATGAGATGATTCAGTGTGTGTCTTTCTCACTCACATGCTCACACTGTTGTGTGCCTGTTGTCACAAGAAAGAGCCTCCGAAAGTTCATTAGCCACACATGAACCTGTGTGTGTGTGTGTGTGTGTGTGTGTGTGTGTGTGTGTGTGTGTGTGTGTGTGTGTGTGTGTGTGTGTGTGTGTGTGTGTGTGTGTGTGTGTGTGTGTGTGTGTGTGTGTGTGTCACTGTCGGGCAGAAATCTCGTATCTCTAAGTTTCTAATTTGTACGTTATTTCGTTAAGTCAAGCCCTGCTTCATTATACAAGACTGTCGCACAAAACTAGTGAAAGTAGCAGATCTACAAGCACACAACGCCTCACGATGTGAGGCGTTGTGTGCTTGTAGATGGGCTATTTTTACTAGTTTAGATCTTTTTTTCTTTTTTCTTTTTTTCTTTTTTTTGTCAAATGCGCGTACATTTACAGGGGCATTCACATTTTACATCATTTCCATCATCATATTACAGTCCATATCATTTCTCTGTGGTGTCATTCTTCCAGGTCGTGTAATCAGTCCATTTCTCCCATTTTTGAAGAAACAGCTCCTCTTGTATCCTGAGTTTATGTGTAAATACCTCTCCATCCATTCCTAAAAGTGATGAATACAAAACCAACGGTTTTGGACATACAGTACAAGGTTTCCACCCGACAACAACCACATGCTCACACTGTTGTCACAAGAGCCACTGAAAGTTCATTAACCACACATGAACCCTCGCATATGTATGTATGTACTGTATATGTGCTGTACTGTATATATCCATTACCCACTGTGACTGTGAGCAGAGATACTATCACACCTCACCGTTCTGTGTGCCAACATGTATAGCGGTATAAACAAGACATCCCACCCACGCGCCGCCCGCCTGCTGCTTCCTGGACCACACTCACCCTGTGCACAGTCCTCAATGTTAGTCTAACTCTGAGCGGGGACAGATGGAACCAAATGGACCCATCTGATCTGTACACTCTCAGAGTTCCAGATCGGTACCGGTCTCAGAGTTCAATTAACACTGGAGGATCATACAGTGGGAAAACTTTAAGTTGTAATAAAAGATTGCTATTACTGTAAACAGACTTAAAACTGCATTTCTTAAAGGGATAGTTCACCCTAAAATGAAACATTTTCTATCAATTACTCACCTCATGGAGACTTGAATTCATGGATATTTTGTTGTTGTTATAAAAAAAAACTAAAGAAAAATCCAAGAATTCAAGTGAGTAATAGTTAGATGTTTTAATTATTATTATTCTCTTGGGTGAACTATCCCTTGGCGTTAATTATGTCCTGCCCGGGATTCAACGGTTTGAATCCCGGGGGTTTTCGCGCACATACATAAATGGTAAATGGTGCATTTGTATACAGCGTTTTTATCCAAGTCGCTTTACATAGATTGTGCATTACATTCACCCATTCACGCACACATTCATACACTGATGGCGGAGGAAACCATGCAAGGCACCAACCTACTCATCGGGAGCAACTAGAGGTTCAGAGTCTTGCTCAAGGACTCTTCGACACTAACTCTGGGGACTGGGGGAGCCCGGGATCAAACCGGGAACCCTCCGTGTACGGTTTCTCTACACCTGAGCCACCGCTGCCCCATACATAAGTCCTGGATGCCAGCATATAATGTGAGTATACAAATGTGATCAAATTGTGTTACAAATTGAGTTACAAGTGGTTTCAGTTAATGACAGCAGAAACCAAAGCACACGGTCAGAGTGTTACATAATCACTGTCGGGCAGTTTCAAATGTGTAAGTTTCTTTTTTTTTTCTTAAAGTAAAGCCCTGCTTCATCATACAAGGCCGTCGCACAAAACAACACAACGCACACAACGCCTTGCGGTGCGATGCGTTGTGTGCTTGTAGTTTGACTGTTTAAATCATTTTTAAATGATAAATACAAAATGAATGGTTTTGGACATACAAGGTTTCGACCCGACAACAACGATATACATATACATATATATATTTCTTGTGGTTAGAAGAGCAGTATCAATGTACCAGTGAAGGAATGAGGTGTGTTGAATGTAGGTCAGGCAGGTAGGGTAGTCTCAGGGGCCAGACTGCTTCCTCCCACAATTTTCAGATGATTCCGTCATGCAGTCTAGAGCAAACGGAAGCTCTGAAAACCAATCTCTGAAAACGATTCTGTTTGGTCTTACAGTCGCGCACATCTTGTCCGTGCACTTGAGCACTTGCTCAAAACTGGAAACCAGGTTCAAATCCGGAGTAGAAGATGAAATTATATGTACAATGATGCTTTAAGCCCTCTTTCAAATATATTGAAATGCAAGCTACAGTACAACACATCGCTATTTTCACTATTTTTGAAAAGAAATCTGATATTTCTGAAAGTGTACTTGGCAGTTTGACAGTGACATTATGTTGTGGAAGTGATGATGGTTAGACTGACAGGTTGAGAGATTTCACAGCAACAGAGCTCACACCTGAACAGAAAGCATATGGTTGGAATTATCATTGCTGTCGGGCAGAGGACCTCGTTTCTCCATATTTAAACTTGTTATGATTTCTTCGTAAATCAACCCTTTTATACAGTACCAGGAACGCATTATTACACATTATTGCTTTAACCATTATGTTATGCTTTAACTATTAAAAAATAGCAGATATACAAGCTCACAGCGGTGCCACGCTGCAAGCTTGTAGATCTGCTATTTTTAAAAAATCTTGAAAAAAAGTCAGAATATTTTTGACCGGATTCTATAAATGTCTTCTAAATCCTTCTTCTAAATCAGTGGTTACTTTTTCATGTCAAGGACCCCCAAAATCACATGTATTTGGCCGTGGACCCCCATCTCAAAATGTGTTGTTACAGGGACCCACCAGAAGCAAATATTTGAGTTACAAATGTTCGCCATTAAAAAGATATATTCAAAGATTTGCAAAATAATTCAAGATTTTTCAAAAAATAGCAGATCTACAAGCTCACAGCGCCGCACTGGGTGCCGCACTGTGAGCTTGTAGATCTGCTATTTTTCTTTACAATAATAATGAAAAAGGAAGTGTTTTGGACGTACAAGGCTTCCACCCGACGGCGACGCCATGTGCAGCTTGACGGTACATTCATTCACACTGTGATGTGTCTGTCACACATCACATCACACGTATTTACAGTGATAATGAACCTTTATGCATTCTAATTTATCTATCTTCTTCCACTCACGTTGTTCTCTGTCTGTCTGCCTGTCAGTCTTTCCCTCTCTGTGTCTGTGTGTCTGTTTATCTGTACATCTGTATCTGCCGTTTCAAGTCTTCAGGCTTAATTGCTCTTTTCCTGAAAATCTCCTGCAAATGCAGGTTTGTTTCCCTGTTTTGCCTTTCGTATGGAGAATGGGAGCGTATTTTTGCAGAAAAAATGGCAAGAAACCACTCCATTCCCATTGAAAAGCAGAATCCACCTTCAAAGTCAAATAAGGTCATATAAATTGCACAAAATAGCTAATCTACAAGCTCATTGTTCTGCCAATCCACTGGAAATCTATTGTTTTGCCAATGGTAGGACTTGTTAAGTTTGGTGTGTTTGGCTGTGCTATATTCTCTGTGAAAGAAAGTGTTTTGCATTAGGGGGTCATAATGTCATAATGCGACATAATGTCAATATATTGCCCATAGTTGATAGAGAACCGTTGATTTCTTCAAACCATATTATCTGCTCTACCATTGTTTAAGAGCCAGACAGTTCATATCATTACTCAATTCTCAAAATATTCTCACAGCCCACAACACAGGCACGCACGCACGCACGCAGGCAAGCAGGCACGCAGGCACGCAGGCACGCACGCAGGCACGCACGCACGCACGCACGCACGCACGCACGCACGCACGCACGCACACACACACACACACACACACACACACACACACACACACACACACACACACACACACACACACACACACACACACACACACAGGCACATTAACAAAAGCAGAATAAATGGCTTAAAAAAAAGAAAATCTTGACAATTTCCTTCCTTCTCGCACTAATGTTGCAACCCCGGTAGTGGTTCCTATGGCAACTGCCCTAAACCATGTGGTAGCAGATGGAAGCAGAGCTACAATGCTAAATATATCTATGAGAGAGAGAGAGAGAGAGAGAGAGAGAGAGAGAGAGAGAGAGAGAGAGAGAGAGAGAGACAGACAGAGAGAGACAGAGAGAGCAGGGGTGTCACACCAAATTCTGGGCCCTGGGTACAAGGATTCACTCACATTTTGTGCTTTAGCTATTGAAACATAGCAGATATACAAGCTCACAGAGCGGCACCGAGTGCCGCGCTGCGAGCTTGTAGATCTGCTATCTTTGAAAAATCTAGAAAATCTTGAAAATCGTGAAAAGTCCCCATCTCAAAATATTTCTTCCAGGGACCCCGCCAGAAGCAACATTTTAGTTACAAATGTTCGCTTAAAAATAAATAATTATATTGCAAGATTTGGACACATTTTCACGACTTTTCAAAAATAGCAGATATACAAGCTCGGTGCCGCACTGCGAGCATGTATATCTGCTACCGGTATTTTTCAATAGCTAAATAACTAAGGCCGTCCACCTTGGGCCCTAGTAACTCAGTCCCACTTTCCCCCCCTTGTGACGGCCCTGAGAAAGAGAGAGAGAGAGATGTGCCTCTCTCCCAGAAAGCCAGGATTTTGGGAAGAGAATGTTACATGTCTAAAAATCAATACCTGCAAGTCTTGAATTCCTACTAAACACATCTGTGCGTCTGTTGTATTTTCCCCTCTTCTTCCAGGAGGAATGGAGAGAATGCGTGTCAGTCGTCTGTGAGATGCACTTATAGTGCACTCTTAAAAAACGCACCGTGTGCAGCACTTTATTATATTGTGCTGGTAACTCTTTTTTTTAAGGATTGCACCACAGCACTTTATATGCACTGTGCCATAGAGACTTTTCAGTTAAATGCACTTTGTACACGTTGGGTTTTTAAAAGGATCCCTGGCTAATGAGCCTTATATATGCTTTAATGCATTATAATTGCACTCGGTAACTAAAGTTTTAAATTTAAAACATCTTAAATATTGTATATATTTTAGGATTACGTTATCTTTTACTCAAGGGAGACAATGTCCATCGCAGGTCGTTGAGGTCATGTGTCCATGTGTGATCCAGCCCTATGGAATGTAATATGCTAACAAAACTGTATTTCATATTTACGTTATTTTTTTGTTATATAGAGCAATTATAATATGTTAAGGCAATGTGTTAGTCTCAAAATGTTTTCAAATAAATTTAGTGGATTAAAAAGTGCAATATTTGGATCTGAGATGTAGTGGAGTAGAAGTAAAAGTATTGGAAATTGGAATTACTCAAGTAAAGTACAAATAACTCAAACGTGTAGTTAAGTACAGTACTTGAGTAAATGTATTTAGTTACTTTACACAAGAAATGGGGGACTTCTTGGGACTGATTTGACCAAGATACTATTACTTAAATATTGTACTTTTACTCCACTACAACTATTTAAAAACGTTGGTTACTAGTTAGATTTTGATTATTATTACAAAACATACATTAACCACTTCAGCCTTATAATACATTTCAGCAATTTGAAAATCGACGATCTACAAGCTCACAATGCGTCAGTCATAATGAGACACATTGTGAGCTTGTGAGTGGAAAAACCCAGAAAAACGTCCCCTGGGATTTAGAACATCCAGCGCGCTTGTGTGTTTGCGTGCGTGTGCATGCGTGCGCGTCTCCATGCATGCCTGTCTGCGTGCATGCGCGTGTGCGCGCGCGCGTGTGTGTGTGTGTGTACAGTATGTGCACTGTTATATCAGTGCTTGTGCCTTCTCCAGGGTGTGACAAACAAAGACAAAGAGTAGGCCTGGTATGACAGCTTAGTGTGTTATGCCTGTGAAATGAAGAGGTGCCATCTCTCTCTCTCTCTCTCTCTCTCTCTCTCTCTCTCTCTCTCTCTCTCTCTCTCTCTCTCTGTAAGGTCACAGGTAGTAAAGCCAACTAGGGTGTTTGCGGGGTGAGGTGACGTCAGCGCCAGTTTCTCTTGGCCAGCGCTCTCCGACTGCACAGCTGGCAAAGCGGCGAGAGGAGGTGTGAGCATGTGTGTGTGTGTGCGTGTGTGTGTGTGTGTGTGTGCGTGTGTGTGCGTGTGTGCGCGCGTGCGTGCGTGCTTGTGTGTGTGCGACCGTGCATGCGCACGCGTGTGTGTCTGTGGTGGGCTTTTTTAAATTCGTCCAGGGGAGGAGGTTACTTCATAATTTTTAAACACACTTTCCCCATTCAGCTTTGGCTTTCCGGCGGGCGGACGAGAGCGGAGGTTCGAAGTGCTTTTTTTATTTTCTTCTTCCCCCGAACTGAATTCTGAGAAGTTCCCTGGAAAAGTTGCGAAACACAACAAGGGCTCCAGGACCAGGTGGGAAAAGAGGCACGGGGGTCCAGTGAGTTTTTCTTTTTAAGGGGCAGTTTCTGGAGAATGTCCACACACCCCAAGGCCCCAAATGTTCCCCCCTGCCCTGCATCCCCTGTCTTGGCAGAGGCCCAGCTCTGACATCAGCTTGAGGAAGCGCAGGCATTCCTATCCTCTCAATAGTTACATACAGTAGTTAGTTATAGTCATAGGCATAGCCATAGTTAAATAGATTGGTTCAGGCTATGTCGCAATGCCATGGCCTATGTACGCTGCATTTCAGGACAGTTTCTGAGTTTGGCCCGGCTTGCAGGCTGGCTAGCAGTCAGAATGGGGCGTTATGCTGCCTCCACAGCCAGATACAAAGCCACAGGCCACCATTCACTTCCAATGGAAGTCAGCGGCATGAAGATACAACGTTAAAGTCTACCATTAATGTCCAATGGAAGCCAGTGGCATGGAGAAACAAAGCCACATTCCTCCATTCATTTTCAATGGAAGACAGCGCAACAAGCTACCATTTATTTCCAACAGAAGCCAGAAACATAAAGATACCAGTAAGGCTCCCTAATCGGGAGATAAGCGACCATCAGGTCGCATACACAAACTTTAGAAGGCATTGTAGCCAATCAAATATGGGAAATGGGACAGATCCATGTTGATGACATGACTTTAGAGATACTGTGTTCCGCATTGCGTGATTTTAGGGCAATATCTGTAGGAGCAGTGTCCAAACATGTGTTTTGCAAAAATCTGCCTCATGGCGGCGCTAGAAGAGGGCCATGTGAGAAATCAGGGCTGGAGGTTGTGGTTAGCCAGCCAAGGAGTGTGTGTGTGTGTGTGTGTGTGTGCAAAGTTTGGCATGGATAGGGGCAACGGTGCCGGAGATAAGAGTTGGGCCAAAAGTGTGATGTGATGTGATGTGATGTGATGTGATGTGATGTGATGTGATGTGATGTGATGGACAGACAGACAGACAGACAGACAGACAGACAGACAGACAGCGGATGGAGCTTTTCATAGTAACTTGCGACCTGACGGTCGCAACAAATCTACAGGCTATCATACATTTTCAATGGAAGCCAGCAATATAAAGACAGAAAGCCACTGGCTACCATTAATTTTCAATGGACGCCAGCCGCAACAACATTTAGCTGCTACAAAATCTACAATGCTATACAATCCAAATTGAGCTGGCTTCAACTGCAGCTATGATGTTGTTGTCTAACCATTTCCACTCACGTGCTCTCTTCACACAATTCCTCCTTGTAATGGGCGGTGAACAAATGATTTCCGTTTAACTGGTGTTCTTTTTATACCGGTATGTAGACACACAAACTATGTGTGTAGGTCCCTATGTCCCTAGAGAATGTCTGTGGTACGAGACTAACGTCACATTTACTGACTTGAAAAGACAAACCAGATCCCAAATGTGCAGCCAGGACATTTTGTAAATTCATACACTTTTTTATTTTATTTTTATGGCTAAATGATCGTACATTTATTGATCGTACAGAGGGTAAAATTATAGAACAAATACAATAACTATCATACTGTACATTTGGCAACACTGGCACTGTCGCTTTGTATCTTTGTAGCGTTGCATCTTCATGCCTCTGGCTTCCATCGAGAATGAAAGGTAAACTGGAGCTTTGCAGCAGCCAGCGTGGACGCATGCAGCATCAGGGTGGAGCAGGCTCCATCCTACAGCGCACACACACGCACACACGCACACACGCACACACGCACGCACGCACA
>NC_137819.1:17812657-17852657 GCF_963921795.1 Nannobrachium achirus
AGCTTGTAGATCTGCTATTTTTTGCTTCTTTTGTCTGAGATACTAGAATGACAAAGTAGGACATATCAATATGCTATGTGGCCCCCTGGAGTGAAGGTGGAAATATAGTGGCCCTCGCCATCATCAAAGTTGCCCACCCCTGGTGTAGACAGTTCTTCACAATAAAAGCATACAGAAAAGCTGCGATATGTCTCCTCTACCCTGGATTCAAACCTGTGCAAGTGCTGACTTTTATTTTGCATTGAACTAATAGAGCCTGCTTGCTCAGGGGATGAATTGAATCGGGTCAAAATTCGTCAAAACTTGTGTCTAGGTGAGACATGCACCTTTGACATGATCTAAATGTCTCAAGAGCAGGGAGACAAAATACGACCACAATTGTAAACGTTATATTGTATTACGTAACATACAATCATGCAGATTAGACTAAATGTATTAATTAAAACTTATAGTGCCACTTTAATCACTTGAATCCCATACTTTGTGATATAGCAAATTGTGAAAATAGCGAATTACTGTACATATCTATCCACAAGTTTCCGCAGGAGTTTACTGGAGACTATCGGGACCAAACTTCCGGGTTTAACAGCAGACATACAAGCTCACGTCGCGTCGCAGATGCAACCCGTTGTGAGCTTGTAAATCGGCGCCGGAAGCTCGGTGCAGACGTCTGCGCAATGCACTATGGGGCGTTGGAAACTCGTGGATAAGCTCACACCTTATCACAATGTTCTTTCTTTCTTTCTTTCTTTCTTTCTTTCTTTCTTTCTTTCTTTCTTTCTTTCTTTCTTTCTACAATGATATGCCCAGAGTAGGGACACCAGGTTGAAAAGTGTTTGAATCAGTGTGTGTATAAATGGTCCCGAATGAACCATTATGGGACCCTATTTGAGTCCATTGACTGTGTGTGTGTGTGTGTGTGTGTGTGTGTGTGTGTGTGTGTGTGTGTGTGTGTGTGTGTGTGTGTGTGTGTGTGTGTGTGTGTGTGTGTGTCTGTCTAAGAGTGTTTGTATGCGTGTGTGTGCATTTGGAGATTTCTCCTAACACAACATGTCCTAATGTGTTGGGCCAGTGCAGTGGTAGCTCACTGGTCAACATGTCGCGTTATGAATAGAAAAACTCCAACAAAAGAATCATTTATGTTACAGAAAGACAGCGAGACAGAAGCATAAATTTAGCCATCATGGTCGTAACCAACAGCACTGAGAGCGGGCCTTACAGAATGGAGCGCTTTGTGGAAATCGTTGCAAATAGAAAGAGGAAACGCTATATTTAGGCAGAATGATTGGCCATATAATTTTGCTATATTTGAAAGGCGGATTGTCCTTATTGGCCGTTTTGGGAAGTGGGTGTGGCCTCGGTCAGTGGGTGAATGTGTGTTTTTTTTTTGGGTGAAGGTGGTGAAAAACAATGGACACACACACAGACACACAGACACACAGACACACACACAGACACTCACACGCACGCACGCGCAAACACACACACACACACACACACACACAAACCCTGACATTGATCACGCACACATGCATATTATGCTCACACATGCATAAACAAAAAGCACACACACAGACACTCACGCACGCATGCAAACGCACGTACAAACGCACACACGCACATACACGTCCTGCTAAAACCCATAAAGTACATGCTGTTACAAGCAGAACCAGTACCTTGTTTAAAAATTGACCTCACAGCACTGTGGTGAAAGAGAAGATTGCAAAACCTACAGTAGCATCCAAATAAGAAGTCTTGAATAGAGAATGTATCGTTTATTCATTTTTTGTTGACCCATAGAGGAGTGAATTGTCAAAAAACTACAGAACTTCAAGTGCTGACATTTTTCACCATTGAGCTAATAGAGCCTGCCTGCTTGCCGAGAATTCATTGCGTCTTGACCATCAGGGCAAAATCCGTGTCACATCCTGTGTCTAGGTAAGACATGACCTTTGATATGATCTAAATGTCTCAATAGAAGAGCAGGGAGACAAAATACAAACCACTCCATGGGACACTCATGTCTAGAGATCGCGCCCGCGAACAGCTACATATGTTGCAGCAGTGATCCAACTCATATGGCCATTAAACAGTATGGAGAGGACTGTCGGTCCTCGCACACTATCAGAGCACCCGCTTCGAATGTTATCAGCGCATTAAATGGCCCTGATCAGGACCATGAAATGGAGCCGGTATGTGCTGTACTGAGCGATTCAGTATGTTCTTATCAGCCATTTTCTCGGTTGATGATGCCACGTTCCATATACATACTGTCGACGTACAGTTAGGCTCTTGTTTTCGGTGGAGATGACAGACGTCTCAGGCGAACTTGATTCATGTGAGACACCGCAGAGTGAGTGGTAGTGAGTCGCCGTGTCGAGCGTTGCGAAGGTCGCATGAGCCGACTCAGTGCCGTCCGAGTTATGCCACCATAGGGACAGAATAGTAAATCTTGGCTCAGTATGTCGAATATGGCCATACTGGCTCCATTTCATGGTCCTGATCAGGGCCATTTAACAGGCATTTAATGGGCTGATAACAATCGAATCCGCTGAAACAAAAGCAGAGGCACTCAGTTTCAAAGGAGAGTAGGTTACTGTGAATTTCCGCGAGGAACTGTATGGGAAAATATATGTATTATACAGAGGTTATATAATACACGTATATATGGCGATGTGACTCATATGGCCATACTGTATATTATGGAGATCTGTATGTCTGTCAGTCAATCCTAAGTCAGGTGCCCACTCGTCCAGGTGCCTACAGTAGTTGTCAAGTTATCCACATGTCTCCCGTGCCCAGATGGTTTTAGTGCACAGTTATCCATGTGCCCACCACTCCAGGTGCCCACATGTCCCTATTACTATTGGTACTTTAAGTACTTATTGATGCCAATACATTTATACATTTATTCAAGTACTTTTTGAGTTCCACGACTATATTGCAGTATTGATACTTTTACTTAAGTAAAACATTTTCCCACCACTGTCTGTGAGACACATACAGTGCAGCATGTCAATGCGGAGGCTAAACCAGGAAGCTAGAGAACAGCAACAGACGATGCACAGCTGGTGATAACGACCACATGCAACCTCCCTGTGGGAGGATGAACCTGTGCAGCCTGCTGGCCTCTCTGCATGATGTCATACAAGTAGGCCTGACATTCCACCTGACAATTATTACATTATTATGTTTTGCCTGCCTACGGTACCTGTTCTGGCCATGTGATTATTGAAGTAAAGTCTCAACAAAAGCCTGAATCCATTATGCCTTCACATAATAGGGTTGTGTCGTATATCGTGGACATTATAGATTAGCTATTTTCGGCATGTGATAAAATACAAACTATCCCCTATACTTACAGTTATTATTATTCAATGAAATTATTCAAACACCACTGCAAATCGAGGTTTACTGGCGAAATTCACATCAGTGGCGAAATACCTGCAAAATGCATCACTTTTGCAGGTCATGACACACTTCACATTTTTGGATATCACAAAGTGCTCAAGACACTTGATGAACAGTTTGAATGATTCTAAAACTGTAGCAGTCATAAAAAGTGGCATTTTTTGTAATCCACTCATGATATTAGTTGTGTGTTGAGCTAGCTATTCAATTGTTCTTGTTTGATTTCTTGTGAGCTTGTAGATCGGCTATTTACACTATCAATGTTATTTTTTAAGTATAAAGTTGTCAAATATGTCAGTTTCCCTTGCATATTTAGGTCATGTGCAACTTCAAAGCCTACAAGCCAAACAGAAATGTAATTGTCAACGACGAAATCACAATTAAATTGTTTATCGCAATTATATTTGAGTGACAAATAATCATCATGTAAAATGACATCATCGTGACAGACAGCCCTAGCTGTGTCCATCAAATGTTCTCCATAGAACAGAACAAGGAGTCTATAGGGATCATGTGGTGAAAGAACAAACAGAACCTGTGATATCATAGGGCGATATTCATACAAAATGAATAAAGATAAATAAATAAAAGGTCTTTCCTTGGGGTGGGTGATAGTGGAGGAGCCCACTCTGCTTGGATGTCAAGGTGATGTAATGCAACAGGGAACTGCCTTGCGCTCTCCGGTTTCACCAACACTGAATCAACAGACAAGGGTGAGGCAATCTGCCAACTATCCCCTCCATACCTCCACTGCCTGCCACCCAACCCCCCTCGCCAAGTCCAGATCTATATGGCCACCGCAAAGAGATGGAGAGAGAGAGAGAGAGAGAGAGAGAGAGAGAGCAGGCATGTGCACACATAGACATCAAAGGGGGCTTGAGCCACTGCCCTTTTATCCGTCTGTAAAAAAGTGCCCTCTCCAGACCAAAAATGCAGTTTTTACTATGGTGAAAGAAATGCTTTCCGTGCCATATCTGAAGGCAGCATTCAAGAGAATTTCCTTGTCTCCTGAACTTGAATGCAGCTCATCTTATGCTTAAATAATTGCCCTCTCTCTGTATAAATCGAGCATCGAAAATAGCCGACCTCCAAGCTCAGCGCGATGCGTTGTGAGCATGGAGGTCGGCTATTTTCGATATTTTTCACCACAAGGCCCTTTTAGAAATGTCAGCCCCTGCCTCTCTAACATTCTCTGCACGTCCCTGAAGAGAGAGAGAGAGAGAGAGAGAGAGAGAGAGAGAGAGAGAGAGAGAGAGAGAGAGAGAGAGAGAGAGACACACACAAAAAAAACAGAGTGAGAGAGAGAGAGATGAAGGGAGAGCGAGACAGGGAGATAATCTAGAGTTACTGTAAGCATCGCTGACAGTAATATTTTGACATGCTGTGATGATGGGAGGCATTCATCATCAGTAGTATAGTATACAGTATGTCTGCCAAGGACACTAGGATGGGGGGGGGGGGGGGGGGTACCTGTAGAATAGATCACTGCTTCTCAACCTTTTCAGGTCGACATCACTAATACTAAACGGTACCCAAATGTGGAGATGACTGACATCACTGATACCGCCGCCTGTACTGCGCATGCGACACCGCCAATGTAACAGCCACACGCTGAATCAATGCCCACATTTGACTGGCTTCTCCAACATTACTTCTGAGACTCCTAAATTCAATTCCTCACATACTGTGCATGCTACACATAACCCAAACTGCACATCATTCTGAGCACATATCTTCAAACGGCCAAGGACTAGTATATTATTTTAAAGCGAACATGTTTAACTCGCTTCTGGGGGGTCCCTGGAACATAATATTTTGAGATGGGGGTCCGTGGATGAATACATTTACAGGTACGGTAATTCTGGGGTGTGGTTCTTAACATGAAAACGTTGTCCATAGTATCTCTGAAACCTCCGAAATGTTTGGTGAGTTGCGATTTCCGACGTGCAAATTTCCGAGTAGCGAGTTGCGAGTCACATCATTTTGTAGTCGAATCGGATCTTTCCGCTGAAAAGTTCGGTTTCGGAGAAAGTATGGACAGGCCTTGAGCCCCACTGACATATATAGAAATTTTCAGAAAACCATTAGCATTTAGAGGACATTTTTATAGAATCGGCCTCAGGTCTTAAAGGGTTAAAATGTTGGTGTCCTCAAACGTGTGTGCGCGCACGTGTGTGTGTGTGTGTGTGTGTGTGTGTGTGTGTGTGTGTGTGTGTGTGTGTGTGTGTGTGTGTGTGTGTGTGTGTGTGGACTTGTGAATGAGACCCACAAGCTGACCAGCCTTCTGCCTGACAGACTGCTCTCTCAGTGGGGAGCGAGGAGCACTCTAGCACCAGTACATTTACTCTACTACCAGAGGTGGAAAAGGTATACTCAAAGGTTTTAAGTAAAAGTATCAATACTGCAAGAAATACTCTGTTAAAAATAAGTTAAAGTCCGGAATTCAAAATGTACGTGAGTAAAAGTACAAAACTATTGGCATCAAAAAGTAGGCGTCGAGTGGAGGACGTGAGTGTGGAAGTTAAGATTACCTCCCTGCTTGGCACTCAGCATCAAGGGTTTGGATTGGAGGTACCGGTAAGTCCCTGCGACAGTGTACTAGTGGCATGTCCATCGAGCGCACATTTGTACATCAAACCACCTTACGCTATACAGAAAGACCCATGTGCCCTATGGGCCACACGGGTCGGGATCTGTTTATTAACCAATTTTATGAAGCTAAAGTGTAAAATGGGTTACATGCACCTTAGATATGATTATGGAACACATGCAGGACTTTTACCTGTAACAGAGTATATTTCTAAAGAAAACAAATGGGTTCTACGGCGCACCTCAGCCTCCACAGGCTAGTCCGGTGCATCATAGGAGCAGGGACAGAAGTAGGCAAGTATTCAGTCAGTATTTACAGGGTTCTTTCCTTGTTTTGCATCTCAGATTTATATGGAGAATGGAGCGTATTTTTGCAGAAACTCAAATGGCAAGAAACCACTCCATTCCCATAGAAAAGCAGAATCCACCCTCATAGGTAGATTCAAGCTTCAAAGTCAGAGAAGGTCATAAAAATAGCAAAAGTAGCTACATATGGATCCATATGCTGTATATCGTTGTTGTCGGGTGGAAACCTCGTATCTCCAAGTTTCAAATTTGTACGTTCTTTTGAAAAACCCTGCTTCATCATACAAGGCTGTCGCACAAAAGTAGTGAAAACAGCTGATCTACAAGCACACAACGCCTCGCAGTGCGAGGCGTTGTGTGCTTGTAGATCGGCTGTTTTCACTAAAGTTTAAATAGTTTTTTAAATGATAAATGCAAAACTAACGGTTTTCACCCGACAACGATGATATACTGTATATACGCCTGGTTCCAAGGGTCACACTGGCATCCAACCCCATCCAACCCCGTCCGACCGCATCCAACCACATACAGCCTGGCTCCAAAGGGTCACAGTGGCATCCGACCCCTTGCCGGGGGGAGGGCCGCGGTTTGGGCCAAGGGCCCCACAACTCCCGGCGAGCGCACACATGCTCTCATTCCCATGCACACGGTGGCCCGCGCATAGACACATGCAGCACAGGCTTATAGGGGTGGCACACGTGCACATGCCCGCACGTGCATTCCTCCGAACCGTGTCACGAGTGCACACGCGCACGCACGCACGCACGCACGCACGCACGCACGCGCGCACGCACGCGCACACACACACACACACACACACACACACACACACACACACACACACACACACATAAAGCATGAGCTGGCATAGAGTTTCATTAATTAGGATTGCCATCCTCAGCCTGTTGCCAGCAGAGAGGAAATCTGCTCTCTCTCTGGGTGCAGTGTGTTTGGACCTTTAGTGTGCTCTCTCTGTGGTGAAGGAAAGACCTGGTCAACACACACAGCTAGATTTTAGTCCGTGCTTTACCTCTTATCCCAAACCTCTTTGCCTTTTTTTACTATTTTGAAAAACATTTTCAAATACTTCAAATAGCCGATCTACAAGGCATGGATGAAACTAGGGACTCCTATTAGGCCTATAATCTCCAGTCGTACTACTGTAGTGCACTGGTTCCCAAACACTGAGTCGGGACTAAGGCTGGACAGTGGACGATATTAGGAAAACCTTTGATATTTGATATTTTTAAGTCAAAACAATTGCATTAAATCATTTTTTTGGTTTTTCTGCTTTAGGTCCACTACCTGCCTAACCCAGATAATGAATAGCATATCCATGCATGCACATTGCACAGTACACATAGAATAAAGAAATGAAATGCCCTATTTACAATTTCCAGCAATGGTTTTATTGAAATAACCACACCTGGTTACAGATGGACAGATCTTTTGCATACGCTACATGCATGCATAGTGTGTCTGTTAAATAACTTGACACACCTCATTTCAAGCCGTCTTCGTCGATATGTATACCTCGATGAAGGTACATTTTCGATATATTCCTCAGCCATAGTCAGGACCCTACATTTCCTACAATATGTGACGATTGTGAGACGTGGAACTTTCATAATCCTCCCACTTGCACTATTGATAATTTTCCACCACTGCCAATGCATTGGGATCATCCAGGATCATCACACACGCACGCACGCACGCACCTACACGTACACGCACCCACGCACGCACACACACAAAACCCTATGGACACATGTATGCCCATTGCACACACTATGTTCCAAACATAGCATCTAGTTGACATGACAAATGTTGGATTACAAACTCAGCATATTGCAGCAGGAACCTATGGAAGCACATGATTTATCGCCCTGCTACTGCTCCCCCAGTGCTGCTGTGGCCTGTGTTTTCAGAAGGTGTGCGACATTGACGTGTAATCACATAATGATGAATCGTGTTGGGAGGAATATCATTAATACACGACGGCTACTGTCTGACGTTTGGGGTTTTACACCGCACCCCATCGCATGTTGACAGTGGGGACGCCTAGCACGAAACGGCGCTGAGTCGACCGAAGAGGTCGTTTTGACTGAAACTGACTATAACAAGGGTCTTCAACAGGGGGTCCTCAGAGTTACTACAGGGAGTCCTCCAAATCTTTGTGTGATAGAAACTATTTTTCTCCTTTTTTATATTAACCGCTTGAACCCTATTAGCCAAAATAGCAGATCTACACAAGCTCACAACGCCTCGTGCTGTGAGGCGTTGTGAGCTTGTAGATCGGCTATTTTAGGCAAAGGGGTTTGGTCTAGAAGGGGGAAAAGAGCAGACTAAGTACTGAGTAAAAGGTCAGGTTTATTAAGTATTGACGATTCAAGTGGTTAAATATCTGAAAACACACATTGACATGAATCCAAAATACACTGACGATCGTGCTGTCAAACGATGAAACTATATGGAATCTCTGATAAGGTTGTAGACCCCTGGACTATAATGAATAATCCAAAACCATATCAAATGCCATGAGCTCTGTTCATGTCAAAGTCTGCCGTTGGGACACATGTACAGAACGGCTTGATAGTGTTGACAGTAAAAAGATACGGACGAAGAGAACCGTCACGTGACCCATTTGGTTTCGACTGACCCGTTTTGGAGCCACTTTTTCTACAAATTTTAATCCACAGGTCTTCACTTGCTGAAACCAGTAAAAGCCCTAAAAGCATAACCTACTTCATCATTATTTTTTGAATAAATGGGACCATAATTTCAGCAAGGCTGAGTTCTTTTCACTGCCCTGGCCTGTCCCGCGGCACCCGTGGCGGACCGGAGCCGATATCTTCTCACGGCACCGTCCCACGGCACCCGCGGTGGACCGGAGCATCGCGGAGGGTTAGCTATTCACCTGCTGCGGGACCGGAGCATCGTGATTGAAAACAAAGTATTTCTGAAAACGTTTACTAAGGTAATAAAAATCGAACATAAAGTCTGGCCAAAACCTCATTCACTTGAATGGAGTAAAAAAAAAATGCTTCTGCAGCCAGCAGGAGGGGAAATAGTGACACCTGCTGGGCCCCAATTAGACCTGCAGGCTTATAATGACTTCCCATTCAGCCTCAAACGCAGCGGAGCTTCCTTGCCGCGTGCTTGAGAGTTGAGACTCTGTGGAATGAGGGACACTTGAGGAGCGGGCTGGCCGTCCGTTTAAGCATCGAGCAGCATGAATATCAGTGTTGTCCTCCCCTCCGGCTGGACTGGCCCTCATGGGCAGACAGAGAGAGCTTTGACTGGGCCAACGGGGCTGTATGAGAGCGCATGCCTTCAAAATCGTCGCTGACGGGCCGAAACCCTGTATGTCCAAAAAAACTGTGACTTTTCAGGAAATGGGGGGAGAGGGGGAAGGGGGGAGAACCTGTGCTCCAATGGATTTTTGTCACAAGCTCTTTCTTCTTAATTAATACTGTTCATTGGTTCCATTATATATATGAACCCCACAGACACGTGAAATTGGTCTTTAACTTTCATCTAAAGAAGCTATAGTCAACTTTTTCGTGAAAAACGGATGCTAAAATAAAAATAATGTTTCGAAAATATTTTATAAAAAAATAAGCTTCATATATGTGTTTCTATTCAAAAATGACCACAAAAAGCGTAGAATAATGATAAAATAATCATTTTGGCCATTGTCAGACACTTTGTTAACATTCTAGTCTATAGTTTAGGATGTAAACAAAGTGTCGGCCCTACAATGAAAAAGTTGACTATAGCTACTTTAAACAATTTATAATAATAGAATATGTTGAATGACATCCCCCTCCCCCCATAATAATAATAATAATCTGATCTACAAGCTGATCTACCAAGCTCATAATCCGTCGCATCTGAGCGTGTACATCTGATATTGTTTGCTACTTTTGTGAGACCATGTAGTATCACAAAGTAGGGCCTTTAATTGCAAAAACAAAACAATTTAGACTAGAAAGATGCAATTGGAAATTGCTATCGTGGTTGCCTTGAGGTGAGTCACACTTGCAAATATCTCTAGATGGAGATAAGCGACCGTTGGTCGCTTATCTCCAAAAGTTTGGCCAAAAGTTTGTTTTACCAATTATCAAGACATACGGGCAGTTGACAGTTTGCCATGGTTACTCATTGAAGTTGAATCTCCATATATGGAGATAACCTACGCATCACACTAAGTCTGACCTCACCAGCCCATATTTGGGCATGAGCAACTTATGTCTCCATATATGGAGATATGATGACGTCACACAGTCCTCAGCCGATGATGTGGCGTGATGTCATACAATACACAAACGAGCCCTACAGTATAAAGGGGCAATTCTTGCCAGGAAATAAGCATTTCTTCGACTCAGACCTTATCGCCAGGGTTGGCTTATAGCAGCTGTCGGTAGGACCATATATGGATTCTGTTAGTGTGGATCTCCTAACAGGGCATCATCTGGGATACAATCCCTTTTATGCCCATATATGGAGATCCCTAACAGAATCCCTTTCATGCCCATATATGGAGATCCCTAACAGAATCCCTTTTATGCCCATATATGGAGATCCCTAACAGCATCCCTTTTATGCCCATATATGGAGATCACTAACAGCTAACAGAATCCCTTTTATGCCCATATATGGAGATCCCTAACAGAATCCCTTTTATGCCCATATATGGAGATCCCTAACAGAATCCCTTTTATGCCCATATATGGAGATCCCTAACAGAATCCCTTTTATGCCCATATATGGAGATCCCTAACAGAATCCCTTTTATGCCCATATATGGAGATCCCTAACAGAATCCCTTTTATGCCCATTAGACAAGGCAGAATTTCTGAAAATGTGCTTGTATAAAGTCCCGAAGGCATTTTGCGAATATTTATTATATACAACTGTTCTAGGGGTATTAAGGGGTGCTGAATCCAAATTTGCTGTATATAATGCTCAAAAATGTTCCTAAATGGCTCAAAATTGAGAAATCCAACATGGCCGCCACTGTAAGGCTGAAACTATTTAAGTGCAAATCTTTTTGACTAAACAAGGTAGAAACTTGAACTAAATGTGTTTTTCTAGGTTAGCCTACATGGGGAATTTGACATTCTATCCTGATTTTAGATCAGACGTGAATAATTGGCTTGAAACTCATACATGTATAGCAGAAAAGGTTCGTTATTGATGCATAATTCGTCAAACAGAAACAAAAGCAGGATGAACCATGGTTTTATTCATCAAAACTCTTTTGATTTAGATTTTTCTATCAACAAGTCATATATGCAAATTATATAGTCCTTAATATGAAGGTAGGCTACATTAATTTAGCCTATTTGCAGTCATCAATATTTCGAGCAGATCTCATAGGTATCTTGCAGCTGCATGCATCCAATTCCACTTTTCCTGAATAGAATAGAATGGATTATAATATAATATAATAGTATTTTACCATTTCAATAAAAGTAAATGTACATGGGAATACTTCTTACTGTAATCCTTACTGTGGCAGCTTATTCACAGTCTTCCTCAGTGTTCCGGCAAATGTTGAGTTTTTTGCAGTTGCATGCTTCCATACATGCCATATGACTCTTTCTGGATAGAATAGAAGAGAGTTTATAGCCAGCACAAGTACATCAGGGTAGGGTTCATCAATCTGTCAACATCTAAGAGTCTAGAGTATGCAGTCTAGTAGGCTGATATTCTCTAAAATTACCAAATCCCATTAGTACAATCTATTTTACATACATACCTGCAGCTGCAGCGTTGGCTGAGGCACTCCTTTGTACACCCACATGAAGTGAACTCCCTGCAGACTTTGGGCATAGCCGTGGCACTAACTGGCCTTCCTTGATCATCCAATACCATTTCCTCCACTGGAGGAAGATCGGGGTGTGGCAGGTGAGCTTGATTCCATATAGTAGCTTGATAGTGTGCACGCATGATATGGAACCTCACAGCATCTGTGGTTGGTGGCAGAGTCTCTTGGGGACGACCTTTGCAGAATAACTTTACTCATGCTTTGTTGCATGAATCAACGTCAGGCACACCATAGATCTTACAAATGAATCTTTCTGATGATGTCACAATATATTTTGTGAAAGGGCCCTTCCCAAGGCCAGCAAGATCAGTGTGATGTTGTTCGAACACCTGCCAGGCTGTCTTCTTTCCGTGGCCGCTGAACTGAGACACACTGTCACATCCAGTAAGGGCATGGAAGGAGTGTCCACGAGGAAGCTGATACACGACTGATCCTTCACTGTATCCACGCACTGATGGAAACAGTAGTCATGTCAGCACGTGACACAGACGTGCTTCTACTACTGCTTGCTTACTTTGACAAAATCAGATGTACCTATGTCTACATGAAAGCTGGGATATCAAAGGACCCAAAGTTTTTCCCAGTGCATGAAATTCACAGGATACTGTCTGAGGATCAACTGGACACACTCCTTGCCTTCCATGCCCTTACTGGATATGACAGTGTGTCTCAGTTCAGCAGCCACGGAAAGCCTGGCAGGTGTTCGAACAACATCACACTGATCTTGCTGGCCTTGGGAAGGGCCCTTTCACAGAAGATATCGTGACATCATCAGAAAGATTCATTTGTAAGATCTATGGTGTGCCTGACATTGATTCATGCAACAAAGCATGAGTAAAGTTATTCTGCAAAAGTCGTCCCCAAGAGACTCTGCCACCAACCACAGATGCTGTGAGGTTCCATATCATGCGTCCACACTATTAAGCAACTATATGGAATCAAGCTCACCTGCCACACCCCGATCTTCCTCCAGTGGAGGAAATGGGATGGATGATCAAGGAAGGCCAGTTAGTGCCACGGCTACTCTCTCTGCCACCTATGCCCAAAGTCAGCAGGGAGTTCACTTCATGTGGGTGTACAAAGGAGTGCCTCAGCCAACGCTGCAGCTGCAGGTATGCATGTATAATATATTGTACTAATTGGATTTGGTAATTTTAGAGAATATCAGCCTACTAGACTGCATACTCTAGACTCTTAGATGTTGACAGATTGATGAACCCTACCCTGATGTACTTGTGCTGGCTATAAACGTTGTATCCCCTTCTCTTCTATTCTATCCATAAAGAGTCATATGGCATGTATGGAAGTATACAACTGCAAAAAACTCAACATTTGCCGGAACACTGAGGAAGACTGTGAATAAACTGCCACAGTAAGGATTACAGTAAGAAGTATTCCCATGTACATTTACTTTTATTGATATGGTAAAATACTATTATATTATATTATAATCCATTCTATTCTATTCAGGTGGAATTGGTTGCATGCAGCTGCAAGATACCTATGACATCTGCTCGAAATATTGATGACTGCAAATAGGCTAAATTAATGTAGCCTACCTTCATATTAACTCACTTAGCGCCGAGCGACTTTCGGGGCGACTAACTAATGATGGCGTTTAGTGCCGAGCGACTCGGAGCGACTTTTATATAAAAGCATTGTTTAAGCTTTTAATTTGGGTTGATAGACGGAGCGGAACGGTTAGCTTACCTTCGACTAGCATACAGATGAAAACCGTGAAAAAAAAGGATACGATTATGACGTCACCTTTAAGCCATAGCTTCCTGTTTACGTAGGCCTCTGTTAGCCGCTAGGCTCAATGCAAACCATCCGACCCTCACGTAGCTTCACTAGGTCGGATTTTGATTCGGAAACTTTCTGTGTGGCATCTATATACGTTCCGATGCCCATACCAATGGTGGTTTGAGACGATCAAGCACGAATTGAGCAGTATTGAGCTCAAATGGCGGCCCGCGGCCTGTCCATTGAATGTCAATGGAGAGCATGTCATTGTACCATCCTGTTATGTCATGAACCTTGTTTTTTATTCTGACTTAACATGGGACCATGGAAAGTCTATGAGCTATGGCTCACTCTAGTGGTCATCTTGTGGCATCTGCAGGCACGTGTACCTGTTTATGTAATGTGATTTTGGGGATTCAATATAGCTATTTCCTGGCGTTATAAGCGCAGATTCATATTGAAATCTGGCTCGCTCGGCGCTAAGTGAGTTAAAGGGATATTTCTCTTTCAAAAAACTTTTGGTAATTTTATCGTCTAATCAGGCTTTTATGAACCCCCTGAACAGTTTTTAATTTGCTTGATTCAATATTTAGATATTTGATGTAAATGTTACCAGGCCCTCGGCCTCTCCCCACAGACATTGTAACTTCATTTTAACCATGATAGATTCATTAAAAACACCCATTATTTTTTCTGGTGACTCATATTACCCTCCTAATATGTGAGCAGGTCGTGTTTTTTCAATAACATTTTTCATTTATTTTTAATAATTATTTTTTTAATTATTTTTTTTCCATTTTCCCAAATAATTAATAAAAACAAATGAAAAAGGTTATGGAAAAAAACACGGCCTGCTCACGTATTAGGAGGGTAGAATGAGTCGCCACAAAAAATAATGGGTGTTTTTAATGAATGGTGATGAATAAAACCATGGTTCATCCTGCTTTTGTTTGTTTGACGAATTATGCATCAATAACGAACCTTTTCTGCTATACATGTATGAGTTTCAAGCCAATTATTCACGCCTGATCTAAAATTAGGATAGAATTTCAAATTCCCCATTTAGGCTAACCTAGAAAAACACATTTAGTTCAAGTTTCTACCTTGTTTAGTCAAAAAGATTTGCACTTAAATAGTTTCAGCCTTACAGTGGCGGCCATGTTGGATTTCTCAATTTTGAGCCATTTAGGAACATTTTTGAGCATTATATACAGCAAATTTGGATTCAGCACCCCTTAATACCCCTAGAACAGTTGTATATAATAAATATTCGCAAAATGCCTTCGGGGTTCTGATTTTCTGAAAATTGATCCTGTCTACATATATTATGGAGAAATCCCTGCTCTGAGTATCTGACATCAGTGTGATGTCACCTGTTTATGCCCATATATGGAGATCCCTGCTCTGCGTATCTGGTTGCTATGGTAAACAGTTGGTTGCTAGGGTAAAAAAACATGGTTGCTATGGTAAACAGTTTGTTGCTAGGGTAAAACCATGGTTGCTAAGGTGGTTGCTAACGTACACTAACAGACCAGCAACAACAGACTGTTGCCACAGCAACGTACACAAAGGTTTGTGTACACATGTGGTGTGATGTCATACTGATGCGGAGATATGAGCAGGGCAAAGGTGTGACGTGTGACGTGTGACGGACGGGCGGCCGGTGGAGGTTTTCATAGTAAACTGCTCCCTGACGGTCGCAATAAATTAAACTATAATATAATGTATCTCTTAGCAAAATGCAAGGAGTCGATTACCGATGAAGCCGGTCAATTTGACATGTGGCCCAAGTGCGTGACACCAAATCTGTGGGAGGAGTAGCGTGGCAAAATAAAGTTTATCTAGGAGGGGAAAGAAAGAAAGAAAGAAAGAAAGAAAGAAAGAAAGAAATATGGATTCATGGAATAAAGTTGGACAAGTGTGGTAGCGCTGTCGCTAGAAGGTCCTGGGTTTGATTCCCGCCAGGGGACGCTGTGGGCACTGGGGGTGTGTTCTCTCCTCCGCGTCATCAGCGCCCACACTCTAGGTGGGGTTTGGGGAAAAGGGCCTTTCTGTGTGAAGTTTGCATGTTCTCCTCATGTCTCCTACCCTCCCAAAAAAACAGCAGCAATCCTGGTCTCTATACTGCCTCCCCCTGGCGGAGGGGAATGGATTTGGTTGGAACGTGTTCCTTCCACGTGCTACGTCCAACCGGGGAAGCTCCCCCCTGTCAGGTGATAAGAAGTGGCCTACTTAAAGGACAACTTTGTTTTTTACAACAAGGGTTCATATTTTAGATTGTAATTAGAGAAAAGAAAAGACGAGTGTTAAAATGTTTTCATTTACATCGTTCTATTGTTTTATCGCGTTTACCGTGCTAAAATGTGGGGCATGCGTACACATGGGGGCTTGTGTACAAGTGGCCAAATATGTCTTTTTAGACACAATAAGCCATTATTGCTATTTATTTACAGTAACACTTCTAGCCCCCGTAAGTCACATCCAACCATGAAAGGTTGCGTTGTTGGGAATGGGCTTATTCTGTGTAAAATGACATATTTAGCCACTTGTACGCATGCCCCCAACCACTGAAATAAGAATCTCTAAAACAATAGAAAGAAAGAAATAAAATAATTTTAACACTCATCTTTTATATTCTGTAATTACAATCTAAAATTAAGAACCCTTAAAAAAAAACTAAAGTCCTTTAATCCTCATTCACTGAAGGAAGCATGAGCTCCCCAGGTTGGCAGAGGGAGAGCAGAGCCCAGGATTATACAGTTTAGGCAATTGGCACTGGATGAAAAATGGGTTACAAAATCGTGGGATAACATTTTTAAGAATTAAAAGTACTATAGTCTGGTTGCCACACTATAAATGAAAATGAAATATGGAGATAAGAGTTTTCTGCCCGACAACAGCAACTTAACTATCAAATACCTGGAACGCGCCCGAGTCGCGTTAGATTTTAACCACTTTAACCATTATTTTATGCTTTAACTTTGGAAAAATAGCAGATATACAAGCTCACAGCGCGGCACCGAGTGCCGCGCTGCGAGCTTGTAGATCTGCTATTTTTGAAAAATCGTGAAAATGTGTGCAAGTCTATGAATATCTTTGACCCGATCTTTGACCCGACTTCTAAATCCTTCCTCTAAATCAGCGGTTCTCAAACTTTTTCATGTCAAAGACCCCCAAAATTACAGGTATTTAGCCACGGACCCCCCATCTCAAAATATGTTGTTCCAGGGACCCCCCAGAAGCAAATATTTGATTTACAAATGTTCGCTTTTAAATAGATATATTCAAAGACTTGCAAAGACAAAACACGATTTTTCAAAAATAGCAGATCTACAAGCTCGCAGCGCGGCACTCGGTGCCGCGCTGTGAGCTTGTATATCTGCTATTTTTCAGTAGTTAAAGCAGTCAATAATCGTAGGCCTAAATGGGTTAAGGCAGCAGCATGTCACGGGAGTTCAGGACACTCTGTGAGGCGCTGCCATGCTGCGCAAATGTTTACCCTACCACCACCAGATGTGTTCTGAGCTGGAGAGGATTGCCCCGGCCGCCAGAGACCAGCGGTGCAAAACAAACGTACTTACTGTCGTGTGTAATGTAAAAGGATACCTGTGAGTTTGAATGCCTAAAGTGGCACTATGCTTTCCAATGAATAAAATGTAAATGTGTACGTTACTGCAATATCACGTATACAATTGGGGTGGTTGTCTTTGGTCTCCCTGCTCTTTTGAGACATTTAGATCGTGTCAAAGGTCATGGCTCAACTCGACACAAGATCTGACACAGATTTCGATCTGATGGTCCAGATTCAATTCATCCCCTGAGCAAGCAGGCAGGCTCTATTAGCTCAATGGTATAAATATCATCACGTGCACTAGACCGGGTTATAAGAGGACAGTTACATATTACTAGTCCTGTGCCCGGGGTGTGTGCATGCGTGCACAGTATCTAAGGGATTGAATGTAGGAGTCTCAGAAGTAATGCTGGAGTGCCCGTTGGGCAGATATTTATGCCCATATATGGGGTTCCGTGATCCAGCCCAGTTTGTGATGTCAGTACTATGACGTCAGAGTAGCATGCAGACAGACGGTTACCATGGCGGCGAAACTGGGTAGTATCAGTGATGTCAGCATGCAGATGGTGTCTATGAGTGTCCCTATGATTGTCCGTATGAGCACGGAACTCCATGTATGGAGATAACCAACGTCACAGATAGAACAGCCCATACAAGGAGATACTGTATGCATGTGTGTTGGGACGTGCTGGGCTCCTGATTCAGCCCGGGAAAAAGAGTTGTAGAGGCCCTCATTGCGCGCTATAGAGAGAGATCTCTCTCTATAGCGCTGCTGCTACTCAAAGATTTGCCATTTCGTCCAAAAACATTTTAAAAATTATTTAAACTAGTGAAAACAGCAGATCTACAAGCACACAACGCCTCGCGGTGCGAGGCGTTGTGTGCCTGTAGATCGGCTGTTTTCACTTTTGTGCGACAGCCTTGTATGATGAAGCAGGGCTTTGCTTTGCGAAAAAATGTACAAATTTGAAACTTGGAGATACAAGGTTTTCTGCCCGACAGTGACGATTTACTTTGTTGGCCGCCCAGCCCCCAAAATGGAACGACATTTTATTTTTTATTTTTTTTCCTAATGGCCGGCCTGGACCGGCCGGGAACTAACCGGCCGCTTCGGGAGTTGTCCCGCTTTTCCCAATGGCCAGCACGTCCCAACCATGCGCACAGGTGTGCGATGTTGCATTTAAGCAAGCACTCAGTACTGTACATATTTGACAAAGCAACTTTAGTTGAGTAATATTTGACCAGCAGTATTTATACACCGACTGGCGTACTGGAGCTGAGAAGAGCCTCCACTGGAGAAACCACACACCATTCTGGATCCGACAGCAAACAGAGTGGGATCCCAGGCGTTCGGGCTCGGGGCCTATCTATCTATCTGTGTCACAACGCCGCCTTTATGCTCCCAAATTGCCGCCCACCCCAGGGTCAACGAAGGTTAATTTTAACTCGGTTCGCGTCACGTCAAGCTGGAGCGGGGTTTTCAGCTGCACTTGCTGCGAGCGAGAATCATCACAGCAGTGATAATAGCGTTGGGTATTGAATATTAGGTTCAGAGTATAGGAATCAAATCCAAATTGCCGGGTATGCCGGGTATTCGGTCAAATGGTAGTCATTTAAGGGTGCAGCATTTTCCAATTATTATTAAAGTGTACAAAAAGCTTTCACTGCTGCTGCCGCTGCTGCTTTCCATGGTGTTGTCATGGAATACATGAATGGTAGGTTAACTATTCACATTTGATTACTGATGTAACATTAGTTTACAGGGACAATTGTGTTTGGTTCAGGAAAACGGATTCAGCATTGGCCTGAACTCAGGTACTAGTAAATATATTAGCATATTTACTTCAGTTATCGCATAAATTAATGCAAATACTTTTTACCATTATAGAACTGAAATTGGGAATCGATATTCCTCAGTGTTAATTGAACTCAGAGAGTGTTAAAAATGGAACCATTTACCCTTATTTATAGACACATAAAAGCATCCATTTGCTTTCTATTGATACTTTGGCTGGGGACCCCCTGGGACCCGTTCAAGGACCCCTCGGGGTCCCCATACCTCACGTTGAGAATCACTGCTCAAAGGTTAATGGAGCACATGCACGCACACACACACCCTAGAAATAGACTAACATACTGTATATGCTAGCTTTGAAGTAAATGTTTAATTTCTTTATACATGAACATAGCATTGCATTATGCTAACTTTCCAGGAAGACAACGGCTGTAGTTTCTATTAGCTTGGAATCCCCATCGATGATGTCACTGGTAGGCAGGTTTCTGAACTGTCCTCAGCCCACCAATGAGACGCAGAGTGAGTAAACAGAAACCACACCATCTTATAATGAGCATTAGTGAGGACCAAATCTATGAAGCTAGTGCTGAAAATGGGTGAAGTTCTCCTTTAACGAATTGCACTGGGATGACATTTTTGTTGACACATGGGCAGAACAAACTGATTCAATTAAAGTGAGTCAACGTGGTCCTGATGGTGTGTGTGTGTGTGTGTGTGTGTGTGTGTGTGTGTGTGTGTGTGTGTGTGTGTGTGTGTGTGTGTGTGTGTGTGCGCGCGCGCATTCCACTGACAGCAACACTATCCAAGTTCATTCATCGTCACAATTTCTGCCTCTCATATTTGACAGTTTGGCCAATGTTTAATTTGTCATTTTAGAGGTATTAACTCATCCAGTGCCTATCCCGAACTAGTTCGGGATATTCTGGATCAAAAACAATTTTTTATTTGCTATTTTACTTACCCCGAGCTGCTTGGAGCAACGTGGGTGGTCCCGGCTCGCTAGCCGCTAGCCAGCAAGCCATTCTACTCTGTCCGACGATATATTCCATTGAAAATGGTTTAAAATAAAGTTTAGACCCCCCCAATGTTCACCCAATGTTCATTGTAGGCGGCGCGACGTATTCCAGGGTGCCTATCCCGAACTAGATCGGGATATTTAATGAAATGAATAAAAATGATAAGAGGCCTTCTGAAGCCTGGCTTGATTTTTGTAGCTACTAGCCGAAAGCTAACAACGTCCCAGCCGGCCGTAATTTGCGAACGAAATCGCCAATCTCCGCCTAATCCAATGATAGACCGCATCTTTAAAGGCTTATATCTCTTTTTTGTGTTTTAGGAAAGCAGCGCGAGGTTTATTTACGGCGAAATCGCCCAAAAATGATCTTTTAGATGACAAAATGGGAATAGCCATTCTGTTAGCATCTTCATCCGGGACATTTGCATGCAGTTCATGAACGTGAGCACGTCAGGTCCTGGGAGCTGTAGTCCTGGAGGCTAAAGCGCTCGCTTTAGCCTCCAGGGCGGCTGTAGCTCAGGAGGTAGAGTGGGTTGGCCAATGCTCCATGGGTCAGCGGTTCAAATCCCAGCTTCTCCTGTCTACATGTCGAAGTGTCCTTGGGCAAGACACTGAACCCCAAGTTGCCTCCGGTGAGCTGGTTGGTGCCTTGCATGGTTTCCACCGCCACCGGTGTATGAATGTGTGTGTGAATGGGTGAATGTAATGCACATTGTAAAGCGCTTTGGATAAAAGCGCTATATAAATGCACCATTTACCATTTTACCATTTTTGCCTATGAGAGATGCACTGGCATTCTTTGGCCCCTAGAGGGCGCTGGCACGCAATGAGTTAAAAAGTCCTTAAATTGGCACTTTAGATATGTGCAGATACCCTCTATTCACTTAAACCTCATGTTGGTTTGTTTACTGTTGAGTGAAAAAACAATGTTTCACATTAAGTTAATCATCTGGGGACCCCCCAAAATAATTTGGGGATGCCCCTGGGGGTCCCAACCCACAGGTTGAGAACCACTGGTTTACAGTAGAGTCATACGAGCATTACGTGATTTAATATATAATATGCATGCATGCTCTGGGAATGTTAATACAACAATGCATTGATATTAAATGTAGCCTACTTTTGTTGAATAAATAGGCCTAGTTTTAAAACGTGCACAGGCTACTCTTGAATACTTGAAAAGCAAGAAGGCTATAGGCCTACTCCAGTACTTCAACAGTTGGCTCTGTCACATTTGTACTTGAGTATAAGTATAGCCCACTAATCTGACCATGTTCATCTTGTAATGAGTAATAGGCTATTTGACCAGGAGTAATATCTACTACTCAGTTACAAACAGGGACATGTAGAGAAAAGAGGCAGGGGCTGACATTTATAAAAGGGCCTTTTGGTAAAAATATCGAAAATAGCAAACCTCCGAGCTCACAGCGCGCCGCAGCACGCCACGTTGTGAGCTTGGAGGTCAGCCATTTTCGACAAACATAAGAAGCTGCATTCAATTTCAAGGAGAGTTTGGACAATGGTAATTCTTGTGAATGCCGCCTTCAGATATGACACGGAAAGGAGAGGCATTTGCATTTCTTTCACCATTCATGGTCTGGAGAAGACACTTTTTACACTTTTTTTTTTTACAGAATGATAAAAGGGCGGGGGCTCAAGCCCCCTTTGACGTCTATGTGTGCACCTGCCTGATTACAAGGTACAGAGAAGGCCATTATGTTTTGAACTGCAGACAAACATCACTTGGAGCTCAACCTCGTATTGTTATACCACAAAGAAGTGGAGCTCCCATCCAGGAGCATACATGTCCTCAAATGCCCTCTTCACCCAACACGACTGTCCTCATTCACACCCACAGAAGAAGCAGAGGAGATCTCTCACACTCAGGCTGCTCACACTGGCTGTCATTACAATAAGACAGCATGTCATGTACATGACACGGTGCACCCGCATGCATTAATAATAGGCTAAATACACTTATTATTGTTTAGTTATAATATTATTAGGCTATAATTAGCTTTTCTAGGGGTGGAGTCAGCAATGGTCCACAGGGTGTTATGAGCAAATGCCCCACATCGCAGCATCCTCGATTACAATATAACTGTCACTGTAGGCAATTAAAAATGACATATACATCTAATTTATGTATTTATTGAGTCGCGGTTGATCGAATAGCACTGAAGAGGAGGGTGGGGATCGGGTGTGTGTATTTTTCTTTTGTGTAGGTACAGTAGACTATTATCTGCTTGTCCCACTGGGGAAATATGGCCACAAATAATAATAGCCTATAATATAATCCACGGACCTGCCGCCGTGATAGGCTATACGGCCTTAAGTCAAATCAAGCCACAATTAAAAGCTCGCGTGTCATTTGATCATCACCATCATCACCATCATCATCATCATCATCATCACGGTTTCATGAGTGATTTGATCCTGCGGTCGGATGGGAAACATACGCCCGACCAAAAAAAACAAAAAAAACAGGCACTTTTCTTTCGCTCATGCAATGATGTCACCTTGAATGAATCCCCTCGCTTGCAGCCAGCACAGGCTAGGCAGAGGCAAACCCGTGGTCGTCACGTTTCCGAGCATCCCATGTTTATAGCAGTCAATAGGCTATACCGTTCACGATTGCAACAAGGCTGCTGAATCCTCATCTAAGACAGTCCAAACGACCAACCTATCTCCAATTAAATAGCCTATTATAGCAACGCTCTGTGAACCAACTGAGAGAAATAGGCTATAGGATAACAAATTTCTGGGTGGCATCTTAAAAAAAATGTTTTGCCAGGAATGGACACGATTGTGGGGATTATTATGGAGTGGGTCGGACTCCTGTAAGCAACAAACAATGACACATCAACCTCCTGACACACACACACACACACACACACACACACACACACACACACACACACACACACACACACACACACACACACACACACACACACACACACACACGCGGCTACATGTGTGCAGTCAGTGCAGTCTACAAGGCTGCACAATGCCTGATATCAGAGGCGTCAATTGGGTATGGCAAGCTATGGCACCTGCCATACCTTGGGTACAGGGGAAAAAAATAAAATGTACTGTAATCGTGCCTGTTGCTATAAGGTATCGCGCGCGTGCAAGACACCAGGCATGTTGCCATACCTTAGCCTTTTCTGAACTGACGCCGCTGGACGAGATGGAACAGAATACCGTTATTCGTTGAATTGTAACGGGACCAGATAGCATGAATGAAAGCCAGCCGGGGTCCAGTCAGTGACAGTCAGTCAGATAGGCTACTATAAGAACAACAGTTAGAGCCATAGGCTAGCCTATATACACTTGTAGATCGCCTCGACATTCGACAACTGCTTGCTCTCTGATGTAAATGCTTAGGCTACTAACCTGAACCAAATTCGCTACCTTGTTTCACCGTTTAGGCAGCTATTCATTTCATGGTCTGCGCGCAGCAGCATAGTTGCACGATCGTGCCGAAAAACGAAAGCAAACATGATCACCTCGATCCTACACCAGTGGTTTTCAACCCCTTTCGGTCCCTTATTTAGCCTATATTGGGCATTTGAGCCACGAACCATCATTTGATGACATAATAGCCTCTCAGGCCAAAAACGTAGAATGTTTTGTTATCGATGGATAAGATTGTATCCACAATTCCATGCTGTATTGATGTGGTAGCCTACCATAGGAGAGATGACAGGAAACGTTGGTCAAAATAACAATTCTTCTACATTGTGGTATTGGCTAGGCTATATAGTGCATGTTTAAACAATAATTTAATAATTGAACTAATGAAAAACCAATTGGACCCAAGAAGATCTAAAGGGTCCATATTTGATCACCAACTCCCCATCATTTAGCTGTGGACGGTCGGACCACCGCCTGTATGGGATGGGAAGGGAACCCCCTCAAGGACCACTGACTGACTGGCGTTGGGCTGGACCCCCGGACCACTGGTTGAGAACCACTGTCCTACACCCAGCAGCGGATAGCCGAATAGCAGCCTATAATAATAATAGACCAGCCCAAATAAACCCGAAAGGTCCGTGCCCTTATTTCCCAACAATAGCCTATGAAAAATCACATGCCACTGGTGTCAACGAGAAAGAATAAGGATTTGTAAATTAATTCAGGTTAGGTTATTATAGCCTATCGGCGTCTCCCCGCGACCATAACACAATAGCCTACAGAAACACGAGGTTTAAAGACTACTCTAAATCAGAACAGAAGCCTAATAATAGGCCAGCCCCAAATCATCTGAAAAATCCGTATTATTTTCAACAATAACACCACGGTGACACCGTTAACCTCCGATCGCACGAATCGCGGCATTGTCAGCGACATATCTAGGCTACAAAAGCAGAGGTTTCAGTCCAGATGACGATCGCAGCATCGCAATCTAGTAGAATCCAAACCTCTGCCTCTCACAGATATGAAACGTGAAATGTCGCTGCCTTACCGGATCGACACCGTAGTCCACAGCATGCAGGCCCTGTGGGGTAGCGGTAGCTGTGTGGCCTGCGTGTCGCTGTCCTGGGGTGATGTATGCCGTTATAGGAGCCGTTAGGTTGGTCCCATCATCATCATCAGTGATGCTGCTCTCTCTCTCCTCCGATCCGCTCTCCTCCGCTCCGTGTTAAAGTTGATGCTGCAGTTTCACGCCACGCAGGACGGCTCTGCCGCTCTCAAGGCTATATTATGCGTGGTGTCGACCCACGCACAACCGTCCGTCCACCAACAGCACCATGCACAGAGCAGACCACGCACACACAGCTGGGTGGATGTATGGATGGGTGGATGTATCAAGTGGATAGAGAGCACACGCATGCAGGCTCTCACATCCACGCATCCAGGCTACATTCAGCGCGCTGGCTGGCAGGCAGGCTGGGTGCTGCTCGCTGCTTGGCACTCAGGACCAATCCCACCCTGATACCCCGCCCCCTAACAGCCTCTAGAAGTGCGGTGGCATTGAGAAAGAAAACAAAATAGCCCTACCTTTATTCTTAGGGATGAAAATTTGCCAGCCTATGTTTTATTTTTTTGAAGTGTTAAATAATTATGTTGTCTATTTGTGTTTGTTCAGTAACATTGGTCTCTCTCTCTCTCCTTCTCCCAAGCTCTTTAAACAGACTAGAAAAGTGTCCTTGGAGCGCAGATCCCCGCCATGCAGGGTTATATGGCGCTGAGTTCAGGCCCGGCAGTACAGGGGTGCAAGAGGGGGTCAGGCCCCCTCACACAAGTTTACTTTCTCTATAGGGTGAAAACGGGATAACCACGCCCAAACTAATTTTTTAAGCTTGTGATTGGCTGGACTGGAGGTAGGGAGTGCTCCATTGTGTTCACTTGGACCATGCAGAAGTGCCAAAAGGTTACACATTGGTTACATATTAACGCTGGTGAATGCTAACCTGGTGAAATGCTAACCTTACTTGTTATAACTTTTTACATATTAAATCCCAGTTTATAGGCATTTCAAGCTCCTGGCAGCCACCGTGGACGCCATCTTGAAAATAATGCATTTCCAGGAGTAGTTTTTTCCTAAATCTTTAGTATGGTATTAGCATACCCAATAGTAAAATCTCTTTCATCAATTATTTGGGGTTTCAACCATATACTGATTTGATTGATTGCATACAGACCACTAGGGGGTGAGCCCAACTTGTTTGCGATGGTTTTTGAAAACCTTATACCCATACCTAACACCATACCAAAAATCTAAAACTATACTCACCAAGTGCACAGACTTTACCAATTCCTCCCCAGCTATACCTGCACCTATATTCACGCTTGACGCTGTCGCTGCTACAACACCTAAATCTCCCCACAGGGAGCAATAAAGGCCTATGATACTTTATCCGGAGAATAGGGCAGCCACAAATAGCCTTAAGTAAGTTCAGGATTAGTGTCATCACGTTGTAGAGCAGCCTAATGAGGACTGCTGGGGCTCCGTTACTGTGTCCCAGCTCCATTTAGCTTGTTTTTTTGCACCTGGGTTGCCAGGTAGCCTCCAAGCCTCCAGGGGCCGAACTCTGTTGACGGGCCTGGCGCTCTCACAGGGTTAGGTCCTAAGGCATTATACCAGCACCCATCTGGGTTATTATAGTTAACTATAGGACTAAACAAAACAACTATATGGAATCTATGAAAAGGTTGTGGTGGTCCCTGCTTCATCCACAGAATGTGGATGCTAGGGTTCAAGTGGTTAATAATAATAAAAAATCACACTCGTGTGAACTGAGCGGTGGAGGCTGCATGTGTGTGTGTGTGTGTGTGTGCGTGCATGCGTGCATGCGTGCGTGCGTGCGTGCGTGCGTGCGTGCGTGTGTGTGTGTGTGTGTGTGTGTGTGTGTGTGTGTGTGAATGTGAGTCTGAACAACAGCGCCCCTCCCTTAACATGTGTGGTCAGAAAAGGTACTGCAAGCTACATACAGCCACGGAGACATACACACACACACACACACACATACCCACACACACGGCCAGTGGCCACGTATAGGAGCGTTGTGAGGTTTCTGTCACACAAAGATTTGGAGGACCCCCTGTAGTAACTCTGAGGACCCCCAAGGGGTCCCGGACCCCCTGTTGAAGACCCCTGTGCTAGATAAAAACTGTTTGAGAGAAGAGTTAGGTCGTATTGTTTCCGATGCTCCTGTAGGCCTATCACTTGCCTGTGGAAAAAAAAAATATTATTGTAAATTTACCCCCATTGATTCCGGATGGGGACCCAAATGCATTTACAGGTTTACCAAGACTTTAACCAAGCCAGGGGACAAAAAGACAGATCAGCCGACTTATAAAGGAAAGAAAAACCCACCGCCGGTAAACAGTGTGGCAAACAGTGTGGATTTTCAAGGATATACATCACCTGATGAAGCACGAGCGTATCCACACCAGAGAAAAACCTTATCCCCTACTTTTTTTTTAATTCATTTTCAATTTTTTAAACTCCAAACAATACGAATACAAAAAGTATATCTGCTATTTTTAAATAGCTAAAGCCCCCTCCACCTTGGGCCCTAGTAACTCAGTCCCACTTTCCCCCCCCTTGTGACGCCCCTGCACCTACAATACATAGCCACACCGAAGAAAAACCTTACCATTGTGAACAGTGTGGCAAGAGTTCCACCGAGTCGAGTAGTGACCAAACACCTGAGCGTGCACACAGGAGAGAGAGACCGTACTATTGAACGCAGTGTGATAAGAGTTGCAAGTCGACGATCACAATGAGGGCACATCAGCGGCTCCACACTGGAGACAAACCTTTACCCTTTCACCTGTATTAACGATGAACCATGAGTTACACCTGCAGGGTTGGGTAGCAAAATAAGGTTCCATGTATGACACTAAATCCAAATTGCCGGGTTTCCCATAGAAACGATAAAATGAAGGGTCCAATTGTGTGTGTGTGTGTGTGTGTGTGTGTGTGTGTGTGTGTGTGTGTGTGTGTGTGTGTGTGTGTGCGTTGTCATTGAATAAACTAGATCAGTGGTTCTCATAGTGGATTTCAGGGACTTTCTATGTTCCTTGACTGTTACAAGTTTGTAACAGTACAAATGGAACCAAATGGACCTGTTAGGGTCCATTTGCACACTGTCAAAGTTAAGGGGAGACCTTCAAATTTGAAAGTTTGAGAACCACTGAAGTAGATCCTTACCTATATCCTCACCCATCTCTAAGAGATCCTTACCTCAGGCAATTCACGTCTAGAGATTTCCTGTTTATAAACTGGATAAATACCCGTATGCAGCCTTATATATGCCTTGATAATATGATGTCACACTTTGCCACTCTCTGATTGGCCTGTAGCCCGTTATTGGCTACGGGCGTAAACACAGAGACGGACAGACAGAGTTTTGTCTAATTTATATATAGAGATAGATATGCAATAGGTTACTTATTCATTGTGTAGGGTGGAGGAGGAGCCTTTGGTTTCATTTTACACTATCAAGAGTTAAACTCTTGTTAAGCATGGTGCACCTGTGGCACCCAGGGGCCCCTCCACGCGTGGTCCCTGGGGTGGATGAATTAAAAAAACACATTAACAAACAAATTATTTGAAAACAGCAGATGTACAAGCTCATCACTGACGCGCAATGTGAAACATGAGCTTGTAGATATTGGTACATCATTTTTTATTTATTTATATTGCAGCCTATTGCTACTTTAAGTTAAGTAAAACATCTGAGTATTGAGTAATGGTGTATTTATATAGCGCCTTTATCCAAGGCGCTTTACAGAGAGAGATTGTGCATTACATTCACACACACATTCATACACTGATGGCGGAGGAAACCATTGCAAGGCACCAAGCTGCTCACCGGGAGCAACAAGGGGTTCAGAGTCTTAATCAAGGACTCTTCAACACTTATCTGAGTTCTCAGAAGGCTTTCGTTTCACCACTAGGGGGGCGAGAAGAACTTCTGGGCCAAAACTATGATATCCCTGGCCAGGAAGTTGTCCCAGGCTGGGGACAATACCGGATGTAGAGCCCTTATGTGCAAACATCAAACATCAAAAAACATTCAGAATAGAAACCAAAGACCAACAATCTGCAGCCCATGTTTCGAGGTGAATCCTATAAGACTACTTCGACACTAACTCTGGGGGAGCCCGGGATTGAACCCGGGAACCTTTTGGGAACCCTCCGTGTTCTAATGACGGTTTCTCTACTCCTGAGCCACTGCCTCCCCTGTGAATATCTCTGAGTACTTCTTCCACCCCTGGCTTTTGGAAGCCCTTTCTGCCTGACTTGATGACATCATTGACTTGTTCACCATGTGGAAACATAACATGATATGACTGGGATTGAAAGCAATAAGCAGAGCATATTATATTTGAAGGACAACAGCCCCCCCTGCTGGGCACCCTGGATAGATGGGAGTCATCCAGTATGTTAGCCTCTATTTAAACTCTATTTTGGCCCACAAAAACAGTCAGTCAGTCAGTCAGTCAGTCAGTCAGTCAGTCAGTCAGTCAGTCAGTCAGTCAATTAAATATAATATAATAGTAAAAAATATATAATAACAAATCCTTTCATGTATTTATTTTTTCACAAGGTGACTAGAGTCAATATTGTGGCAATACAGAGGCAGTTTATTTGTCATTCAGTGTTGTGACACCTCTGTGGTTGATAATCGGGGCATTAGTGTTTTCACTGTAGGCCTATTGTCCCAATGTGTCTGTAAGCAGCTAGTACAATGGTTCTCAAAGTGAGCAAAATTGGTTAGATCATTTTAACCACATCAACCTTCTAAACTTTGGCTTTTTTAAAGGGGAAAAAGGCAGATATACAAGCTTTGTGCCCCTCAAAGTGAGCCACTTATGGCTCACTTTGTGCCATAATATGAGCTTAGATCTGAATCCTTTCTAAAATCTTTTTAGTGAAATAGTCTTGGAATACTTTTTTAAAGCAAACATTTTTAACCCATTTAGACCTGGAACAACAACATTATTACTTTAACCATTATTTTATGCTTTACTGTAACTGTTGAAAATAGCAGATCTACAAGCTCACAGCGTGGGCGTGACACCGAGTGCTGCGCTGCGAGCTTGTAGATCTGCTAGATATATGTTTTTAAATTTGTCCAAGTCTTCGAATATTCTTGACCCGATTCTATAAATGTCTTCTAAATCCTTCTAAAATCAGTGGTTCTCAAAGCTTTTATTCAAGGATGATCCCCAAAATGACATGTATTTGGCCGCAGACGCCCATCTCAAAACACGTTGTAGTTTTTTAATAAAGCAAACCTTTTTAATAGGCCCTACTTGGTCCCTGGCACAACACATTTTCATATGGGGGGTCCTTGGCCTAATATAATTATTTTATTGTGGGGGTCCTTGACATGAAAATGTTTTAGAAGTACTGTACTAGTATGGGTGGATTACTGAACAGGCCTCACAGGGCCAGGAGCCCAAGATCCCAGTGGCCTTTAAGTCAGAGCCTCTGCATAAATGTGAGTGCTATTCTCTACGCCAGGCCCAAGGTAAGGGGGAAGATTATGATTATGTTTGTCTGTCCTGTTCTATGAACAATGTGTGCACATGGGGCGGCAGTGGCTCAGGGGTAGAGTTGCCATCTTAGAACACTGAGGGCTCTATTTTGATTGTCTTAAGTACCATCTCTTATGCCTTAACTTAAAGGCCTGTCCATACTGTCTGCGACCAAAATGAAGCATTACCCCGACTTACAGTTTGCAGCCCAGAGGGTTCCCGAAGGGTTCCCGGTCCGATCCCGGTCTCCCCCAGAGTTAGTGTCTAAGTAGCCTGGATTTCCGAGGCTATGTCGAAGAGTCCTTGAGCAAGACTCAGTCTGAACCCCTTGTTGGTGCCTTGCAGGGTTTCCTCCGCCATCACATCGGTGTATGAATGTGTGTATGACTATGAATGGGTGAATGTAAAGCGCCTTGGATAAATGCACCACTTAGCACATGTGTTGTTGCTATTACACCCTGCATTATGAATAGTGTGTACTCTGTGATAGAAGTGAGTTTTAAGAAAAATAATGAGGACACTTTGCCTTCCTGAGACCCAGGATTCAGGAAGTTCCACAGCAGGAGCCTGCATGGCAGAAGAGATGTGACCTTTAGTGACCAGAGTCCAGACTTTAGAACCGTCAGTAGGCCTATGACCCTGGTGTCAGTGGTGGACATAATTAAAGTTGTATGACCAGGAATGGATTGATTCATTATTATTGTTATTATTATTATTATTATTATTGTTGTTGTTGTTGTTGTTGTTGTTGTTATCAAAATCATCATCATCATTGTGTTATTTGGTCGGTGTAGGCTATATGTTATGTCGGTGTAGGCTGTGTGTGTGTGACTGTATGTTTAAAAGCAGTTGCCTAAGGCTGTGTTGACCATATATGGAGTGTCAGCTCTACTGTACAGTCATAGAGGGGCGGGTGAACTATGAAACAAAACTAAAATGCAGACACCATTTTAGAGGACAAAACAACAGTGAACAGTCTCGACATGTAGGCTACACAACACAACAAAGCAAATAAAGGACCAAAGTGTACAGCTTAATGTAAGGTAAGAACTTTTATTATAGCCTACACAACCACTTGGTTGTTGGTTCACACACAAATTACCCCTCCCCCACTCCCCACCGATCTCTCTCTCTCTCTCTCTCTCTCTCCCCCCCCCCCCCCCCAATAATAAGTGAAGTGACACAGGGAGCGCTTCGCTGTTACTGCGTCACACACATGTTGCATTAGTAGCCTGCCTGGGCATGTAGGCCTGTAGATGATTTCATTGGAAAGCTGCGTCATTGGCGCAGTTTAAACAGCAGCCAGTGGTGGGGTAAAAGTAACATATTATTTATTTATGTTAACTGTTTCATTGTGTGTTTTTGTAAATGTATAACTTTTGATTTTGTGTGGAAAAACTAAGAAAAAAGAGCATGCATTGTTGCATTTATCTCTGACTTAATGTAATTTGCTCGAATAAAAAACATTTGAAACAAAAGTAACATGATTAAAAATGGGAAATACTCAATTAAAGTACAAATACTCAAACTTGTATATAAGTAGGCCACTGTACTAAGTAAATGTAGGCTACAAGACAAGTTACTTTACAATAGGCCTACTGTTTACACCGCAGCTAATGGCGACGGCGCCCTCTGTAGGGCCATTATTTTACCAGAGTTACCTTGGCTGACCTCATATGTCAACACAGACAGCACCCATTGGCCAAAATGGAAAATCCGTTGACTTGTTGACTCACTGACATGAAGCTTTCTCATTGTTCTCAAAGGGAGACAGAATGGAAGAAGATTTAGTTTAGAAATAAGGGGACACATATGATCAATCAGTCATGTTCAAGGTAAATACAGAATATGGAAATTATTATATAATAATAATAACAATCACAGCCTTTAAAACAATGACTGTAAATATTTATTATAATGTATCATAAGCACAAATCACTGGTACAAGGTCAACTAAAAGGAGATCCTAGTAAGCTTTACGGCTTATTTACACAGGAACCACTTTATGTATCTCATATAACATTGAAAGACTGACGGATCAATTACAAAAGCAGAAAATAAAATAATAAAAATAACAGATGGGGACTTCGTCATTTTACAAGTCATGAGCAGCAGCCGTCCAATTTTGAAGAAGGCTAGGGATTTGCTCTCCTTTAAGGCTTGCTTGCGGAAGGGCATTCCACATGTTGGTGGAATAGCTGGAGAATTAATTTGAGCCTTGTTTAGTGTTAAATCTACCTTGACCATTATTAGTGGAGCCGCATACATTTGTATCTTGGAGGTGTAGTGTATCTTGTACACCAGACCCATTGCAGGCTGCTGTACTCTGTCAGCTACGTTGAGCCACCCCACGCTTATGTAGTGATAAGCGGTGAGGTGGGCCTGAGAAGGAAGACCAAGCACGACCCTAATCAGTTTGTTCTGGGCTGTTTGGAGCTTTAACTTTAAGGCAATCGGGGCATCGTAATACCAAAAGAGGATTCCGTAATCAATGAGGGGCGCAGAGCACCTCTTAGACGGAGTCTTTCATGTGTCTATCGTCTTCAGCAAATGAACCTAGTCTACCCTCTTCTGGAAATCACGTTACTACTGGTGAAGCTGCATGGGGTTTTCTTTAGGGTGTAGTAGTATGTTAGTCCTTTTGTATTTGTGAATGTAGTAGGCCTACCCTACCTAATTGTTTAAAGAGAGGTCCGAAATGGACAGTTTTGTTGCACAAAACATAATTTTAAACATGATAGAGTATGTTATAATAATACGATAATACCAACATCCACATCCAACCACCACTGTAGTTTTAGTTAGGCTATTTTATAAATACATTTTATAAAAGTAACAACAGCATTGTTGTTTGATTTAGATCCTATGGTCTGATAGGACACATACTGGTTGACTATAGGTACTGCATATAGTCTATCCACATTGTGTAGCAGATATGTTGGTGATATCGCCTCAAACCAGAATTAATGTCAATGTCATTTTGGGAATACAAAATGAGATTAAACATAATGTTTGTATGAACAGATTGAACACTGTACATGTATTGTCTTCATCCATAAATGTCACATTTTTGCCGCCATCAATTTTCTTTCCTGAAGTGTGTGTGTGTGTGTGTGTGTGTGTGTGTGTGTGTGTGTGTGTGTGTGTGTGTGTGTGTGTGTGTGTGTGTGTGTGTGTGTGTAGAAACATATTCCCAGCGTCATGCTGGAGACTGAAGCACAGAGAACAGAGATGTCTGCCAGCAGTGATGTGGATGTGGAGAGAGAACCGTCTATGGATCCACATGATAACTTCAACACAGTCACCAGGATCCCACAAAACAGGTTGGAACTTAGAACGCAACATGCTGATTTTCATTGATGAATTACTATCTGATGTGTGTACATGGTTTAGAAAGTGAACCCATAGTCCGGAAAATGTGTCAATCTTGTGCAAATAATAGCAGGAACTATAAACTTTTCAAGATGTCAAAACGTCATGAGGTTAGTCATACTCAACCTCATCCCCTAGCACTCCCCTCTTCATACTCCACCTCACCCCCTAGCACTCACCTCTTCATACTCCACCTCACCCCCTAGCACTCACCTCTTCACACTCCACCTCACCTCCTAGCACTCACCTCTTCATACTCCACCTCACCCCCTAGCACTCACCTCTTCATACTCCACCTCACCTCCTAGCACTCACCTCTTCATACTCCACCTCATCCCCTAGCACTCCCCTCTTCATACTCCACCTCACCTCCTAGCACTCACCTCTTCATACTCCACCTCACCCCCTAGCACTCCCCTCTTCATACTCCACCTCACCTCCTAGCACTTACCTCTTCATACTCCACCTCACCCCCTAGCACTCACCTCTTCATACTCCACCTCACCCCCTAGCACTCACCTCTTCACACTCCACCTCACCTCCTAGCACTCACCTCTTCATACTCCACCTCACCCCCTAGCACTCACCTCTTCATACTCCACCTCACCTCCTAGCACTCACCTCTTCATACTCCACCTCATCCCATAGCACTCCCCTCTTCATACTCCACCTCACCTCCTAGCACTTACCTCTTCATACTCCACCTCACCCCCTAGCACTCACCTCTTCATACTCCACCTCACCTCCTAGCACTCACCTCTTCATACTCCACCTCATCCCCTAGCACTCACCTCCGCTCAGACTCCACCTTATCCCCTAGCACTCACCTCTTCATACTCCACCTCACCCCCTAGCACTCACCTCTTCATACTCCACCTCACCCCCTAGCACTCACCTCTTCATACTCCACCTCACCCCCTAGCACTCACCTCTTCATACTCCACCTCACCCCCTAGCACTCACCTCTTCATACTCCACCTCACCCCCTAGCACTCACCTCTTCATACTCCACCTCACCTCCTAGCACTCACCTCTTCATACTCCACCTCACCCCCTAGCACTCACCTCTTCATACTCCACCTCACCCCCTAGCACTCACCTCTTCATACTCCACCTCACCTCCTAGCACTCACCTCTTCACACTCCACCTCACCTCCTAGCACTCACCTCTTCACACTCCACCTCATCCCCTAGCACTCACCTCCGCTCAGACTCCACCTCATCCCCTAGCACTCACCTCCGCTCAGACTCCACCTCACCCCCTAGCACTCACCTCTTCATACTCCACCTCACCCCCTAGCACTCACCTCTTCATACTCCACCTCACCCCCTAGCACTCACCTCTTCATACTCCACCTCACCCCCTAGCACTCACCTCTTCATACTCCACCTCACCCCCTAGCACTCACCTCTTCATACTCCACCTCACCCCCTAGCACTCACCTCTTCATACTCCACCTCACCTCCTAGCACTCACCTCTTCATACTCCACCTCACCCCCTAGCACTCACCTCTTCATACTCCACCTCACCCCCTAGCACTCACCTCTTCATACTCCACCTCACCTCCTAGCACTCACCTCTTCACACTCCACCTCACCTCCTAGCACTCACCTCTTCACACTCCACCTCATCCCCTAGCACTCACCTCCGCTCAGACTCCACCTCATCCCCTAGCACTCACCTCCGCTCAGACTCCACCTCACCCCCTAGCACTCACCTCTTCATACTCCACCTCACCCCCTAGCATTCACCTCCACTCAGACTCCACCTCACCCCCTGGCCATAATTTTCTTCTTTGTTTCAGTGAGGTTCACTTTGTAAAACCAGAGAGTGTCCCCTGCACCCAGCTGTCTGTCTATGAGAAGTGACACGTCCATGGGTCAGCCTCCTAACTTTAGAGAATCTGCTGCTAAGTAAGTTACACCATTACTGTTTCTGTTAAAGGACTTTACCAACATAAATACTGTACATGTCATTGTCTACTCACAGGTTCAGCCATATGCTGTACATACAACTATTTTCCAACTGATGCCTTAATAATGTCAGGACAATTTTAATTGCTTCCTGTCAAACAAATACATAATTTGTGATTACATCAGCAGGTCCTAACCAATGACAACCTCCAATATTAATGACAGAGACTAACAACTGTCAATCACATAGCTCAATGGTCATAGCTCAGACTTATTCTGAGTAGGTCTGGCCACAAGGCTACAATGGTCACTCCCTTTTCCACATGAAGCTGAGACACTAGAGGGCAGTGTTACTCTGTGTAGTATGTCATACTAACTTGGTGGACACAGCATATAGCTCTACTCTAGCACACAATTTGTAAACATGTAAACATTTGTTAACCTTGCAAAGTTTAAATCCTATATCCCCAGCCCCTAGGTGATAGGAGCAATAGGAAATACATCAAGATGTGTCAGAAAAGCTATTTCAACTGGTCTTTAAAATACTACAGACCCTTATGTATGTGTGGGTGTATGTGTGTGTGTGCGCGCGTGCGTGCGTGCGTGCGTGCGTGTGTGTGTGTCAGCCACAGGATGATGCAGGATAGAGGGGTGTCTCCTGCTGTCAGTGACTGGTCCATGGATCACCCTTTTAACTTTAAAAGAGAACTCACTACTCCTGACTCGGGGTGAGAATGATCAAATAACATTAATATTAACAACAACAATAAGCATAATAAGTATAATAATAATAATTGTTGTTGATATTTTGGTTACCAGCATACATTTCTGCTTTGTTTCAGTGTGGGAGCGTCCCCTGCACCAAGCTGTCTGTCTATGAGCAGTGACAGGTCCAAGGGTCTCACTGCTAACTTTAAAAGAGAACTCACTACTCCAGACTTAGGGTGAGAATGAACTAAAATGCTTCAGTTAGATGTTTGCTTGCACAACTAAATATGTTAATAGTCATGTAATAAGGATTTCGGGTAAGGGTAATAATTAAAATAATAGTCAATGTTCTTTTATGTTGTGGTAACCAGAATGCATTTCTGCTTTGTTTCAGTGTGGCAGCGTCCCCTGCACCCAGCTGTCTGTCTATGAGCAGTGACATGTCCATGGGTCGGCTTATTGACTTTAGAGAATCTGTAATGTAAGTTACACCATTAGTGTGTTTTGTGTTAAAGGAAGTCCTTGTCTATTCACAGGTTCAGACATATGTACATCAGACCTTTAGATCATATAATTTATTTTAGTTTGTTTTACTTTTTTCTATAGCCATTAAGTTATCTTCAGACAATTTCAACCACCAATATTGATGACTGACATCAGTCAAACAATGATCAAACCCATTCCAAATGAAGTTGACGCTAGACACTAGACCACTCTGTGTAGAATGTCATACAAAGATGCTTTTCAAATAAACGCAGATAAAAATTAATGTATGTTATCTCTTTTTCTCTCTCACACTGTCTATCTCTCTTCACTCTCCTCTCTCAGTGAGTTCAGCTCCAGTCTGCTGAGCTCAGTCTGCTTCAGGTGCAGTTTGTGTTTTTTCACTCTGACGGATCCTGTCTCCATTCACTGTGGACACAGTTACTGCGAGCATTGCATCAATACTTACTGGTCCCAGCCAGGCCCAACTGGGGACTATGTCTGTCCCCAGTGTAAGACGAACTACCCAACCCGTCCTACACTCTCAGTTAACTTAGCGTTGGACTGGACACTGCAGGCTCTCCAGGAGACCAGCTTTAGTCCAGCCTGTCCCACTCTGCCACAGGCTGGACCAGGAGATGTAGCTTGTGATATCTGCTCCAGCCTCAAGCTCCGAGCCGTCAAGACCTGTGTGACGTGTAACGCCTCCTACTGTGAGACTCATGTCAGACAACACTACACTGTCCCAGCACTGCAGAAACACACCATGGTCCAGGTCAATGAAGACACCAAACTCTCACAGTGGGGGAGGAACTCTGTGAAAATGGAGGACATCAAAGAGGTGAAAGTTATGTTTTCTACACTACACCTGTTCATGTGGTTATTAGGGCTTTAATGTCTGCTGTCTTGATTTTCTTCTTGTTTCCTTTTAAATATGCGAACTATAGTTTGAACGTAGAATTACATAGTCTATCATTTAGATCAATTGTTTTCTAAATTAGGCTTATCATTATTGTAGGAACCGTTTATGGATAGTGAGTCTGAAGAACATCAGGAGGTTGAAAGTAAGAGGAAGATGGAGGTTGAAAAGGAAAATGAGACGTTCCAACATGGCAGCCTGGAGCAATCAGATCTGAAAAACGTCTCCACACATCTACAACCTCTACAGGAGAAAGGTGACCCCGTGACCCCCTTGCATATTGAACATGATGTATTGAGAAAATAACTAATTATTCTCTTTATTTATTTATCTTTCCTCAGTGTGAAGACATATCAGTCTTCTACATCAAGCTTTCTCAAACTTTACAGATACATTTGCAGGACCCAAATTTAGATTGACTAATTATTTCCATAGCTAGTTAAAATCCAAATGATCTTAATGGTGCTCCCTCTCTGGCTGTTGACAACGTCAACAACGTCAACAGCCAGGGGTGAGAGCATGGAGTCATTTTGGCTGTGACTTGTAGATTCATTTCATTTGATCCTCTGGGCCCACAAGTTCAAAGATGGACTCAATAAGTATTCACTTTAGTTTGTGTTATATTTTTCTTCTCCTTTCTTCTCAGTCTTCAAACCAGAGGAGCTTCGGCAGGCGTTGATGCCCACCCTGGAGTCTTTGTATAGACAGGACCCAGAGTCGTTACCCTTCAGACAGCCTGTAAACCCAATGTTGCTCGGCATACCTGTATGTATTACTATTGTTTGATATATTTGTGTCCGGATTTGTCTGGAATGTATCTTGTCTATTACAAAAAGTACACACAGATTTAAGCGGCGGCTACGGGCTGAAAGATCTTCATACTGGAAAGACAGTTGTTCCACTAATTTCTTCAGAACAGCCACTTCTTGTTCTAAAATCGAGACTGCGTTGGTGGAGCTAATGGCGTTATTTTCCAGGTCCACTATTTTGTCAGCATGCTCGCTCACAGTCGCCTTCATAGATGTAACAGTTGTGTTGATTTCCCCCTTGAAAGCCGTCATCTCAGTTTTAAAAGTAGTCGAAAGCTGTTCAACCCTTACATCGATCCCTCTCATGATATCCGTTTTCCACACCAGAAGCTCCGCCCGTAGCGACGCGATAGCCCCCAGCACTGCTCCATTCTCCAGGGGAGCGGCGCCCGCGGCCGGGGGAGTCTCCGTCTCATCTCTCGGGGATCCATGGCCTGCCGCCGCGTTCGCCCCTCCTCGCCGTCGTCCTACGCCAGACATGGTGGTATTTTACAAGTAAACCCGTGGCGATGTGTTATTAAGAGAATTAAGTCGTTTTGACACCGTTTTTCCGTTAGTATATCTTGCTTTAAGTAGTTTTAAAGTTATTGACTGCGGGAGCGACGTGACTCGCGTCTTACTCAGGCATGGTTCAAACCGGAAGCCATGTATCTGTCTATTAATCGAGCTATGGATATGTTATTCAACTATTGTTATCTATCTGTTTTTAAACCTCTTTATTGCTCACTTATTCCCTGATGGAGGGTACATTTTGTATCATTACATATTGAACTGGGACAGACAGTCCTTCTAGTAATGGTGTCCTGGCTGTATGACTCTCAACCCATGCTGTTAGTTGCTTAGAATGTTTATTATCTGAGAATTGATGATTAGTCTAGAATGCACTGGTGGAAAATTGTTTTGCATAGCAGCCTCTGCTTAATGCATAACTGTAAATGCAAACATCTTTGTTGTGATCCTGAAGGACTACTTTGACATAGTGAAGACTCCCATTGACCTGTCGACCATCAAACGAAAGCTGGATACGGGTACGCATTTGCTCATACAAAGTTTAGCATGATTTTAGTTTTATCAGTCGTGAAATACTTGTGCATCAGTGAGATTTTGACATTCACACATGGGACATATTCATTTACACTAGATGTAGGAAATGCATGCAAAAAAAATAATAAAATAGACTGGAAAACTGCAGATTGTGCACCGTTGTCTCATCCTATTGTATGTCTGTTGTCCCAGGCCAGTACCAGGAGCCCTTGCAGTATGTAGACGACATCTGTCTGATGTTCAACAACGCCTGGCTGTTCAACCGCAAGGCGTCCCGCACCTACAAGTACTGCTCCAGGCTGGCCGAGGTCTTTGAGCAGGAGATCAAACCTGTCATGCAGGCCCTAGGCTACTGCTACGAGAAGATACAGGCCCTACACTACTGCTACGAGAGGGAGGTGAGGCATGGATCTAGTGTGGGCTTGCAGGTTAGCTTTTTTCAAAGATTTGGATATGTCACAGTCTGATATAGCCCCATATAGAAC